>NC_053489.1:495449526-495749526 GCF_905171775.1 Rana temporaria
TGTGTGTGTGTGTGTGTGTGTGTATGTATATATGTGTGTGTGTGTATATATATATATATATATATATATATATATATATATATATATATATATATAAAAAATAATAATTTAGTACAATCTAAAGTATGTTTTTTTTTTTTTTTTTTTTAAAGCTTAATTGAACAAGCTGACAGTAGAAGCTGATTGGCTCCCGTGCAAGGCTGCACCAGATTTTGCACTCTCCCGTTTTAGTAAATCAACCTCAGTTTCATGCACTGATGAGTCCTCCAGAGGCATCAAATGGCTGCATGCAGGTTAAAAGCACGGCTCTATTCTACCTTTGCTAAAATATAGATCGTGTTATTGGATTCATATGTCATATTTAAAGAATGCTTTGCATGTGTCCATGAAGGTTTTACCTTTTTTAAAGCAGTATTGATCCCAAAACCAAAAATGTATTCCATTGCAGATTAGCAGTCAAATGTGGCAGCTGCATCAGTTTTTCTATTCCCCCTCCCTTCTTTTTATTTATTTATATATATATATATATATATATATATATATATATATATATATATATATATAATTTTTTTCTTTTTTTTTTTTCTTTAAATGGGCAGTTTAGCCAGTGAGACACAACTCTGGAGGAATGATTAAAGGTTTTGCATGAATGTATGAAAGCTGATCATTTTTAATTACCCCTGCCAGTGTTTATTAGTTTGTCTTATCCATGTAAACTGATACATTCTGCTGGAGAGCTTGTGCTTTTAAAAACAGACTTGTCTGGATCACCAGATAAAAATGGAGAGCCTAAAAAAAGGGAAACGAGTACAGTCGTCACCTCTATGAATTGGTAAACTGCAATATAATGTTTGCTTTGGTTTAATGCTTGTTCCCACCATGTACCTTGGGCTGTGTTTTTTTTTGTTTTTTTTTTTTGCTATTTATATAGCGCCAATAGTGAGTGCAGCACTTTACAATCTTGGGCAGACAGTACGGTTTAATTACAGGAGGAATCAGAAGGCCCTGTTTGTTAGTGTTTTTCAGGCGCTTTAGCGTTAAAAGCGCTTGAAAGAAGCTGCACCTGCAATCCCAATGTGAAAGCCCGAGTGCTTTCACACTGAGGCGCTGCGCTGGCAGGGTGTCAAAAAAAGTCCTGCAAGCAGCTTCTTTGTGGCGCTTTAGGTGCGTTGAATACACCGCTCCTAAAGCCCCCTTCCCATTGAGGGAGCTTTTTTTTAAATTCCAAAGCGCCCCAGTGTGAAAGGTGTCTTAGCGGCGCTTTACCAGCGGATTTCGGGCGCTGGCAGTGTGACAGGGCTCTGAAAGAACTCGGGCTTTCACATATGGATTGCAGATGAGGCTTCTTTCAGACAATTTTTTTTAACGCCAACGCGCCCGAAAAACACCCCATTGTGAAAGGGGCCTAAAGGCCAACAGTCTGTTATGAGACAATCCCTTGGCAACAATCGGATCGTGTGTACAAGGCTTAAGTGTGTGGTGGTGCACAGACAAAATGCAGCTCGATGGACATGGTGTTAACAAGCCCTCAAAACAGCTTGACGCTAAGTATGCATAAGTGACAAAAGGTGGCTTCCAGCACTTTCATAATGCCCACCCACATGGCTAAGGTGTAAAGGGTATTGAGCCAAACCACTTTGGTATGCATGTTCACTTAGTGAAGCATTTGTCTTGGTGCTCAGTTGGAGGAACCTTTATAACAGTGGTCATCATCCCTGCCATTAACAGGCCAGATTACGTATTACCTTGGGGAGGTGCAGACTAGAATACTGCAATCGCTGAGCAGCAAATGATATCACTTGTGATGTATTCCAGTTATCTTGCAAACCTGGCCTGTTAGTGGGCCCTGAGCACAGGGTTGATGACCACTGCTTTATAACATTCCTTAGCAGGCCTGGTGCTGGGGAGAGCAATATTATTGGCTTTGGTATAGCTATACAAGTGTCGGTTACTTTCTAAAAGGCCCTCAACATGATCTACATCATAAGGTGCTTAATTTCCTCCAGTCTTTCCTTCTAAAGAAAATTCCCAGTGTTTGCTCATAAAACTCTTCCTAAAAGTTTGCTTAGATGGCAAGTGGTTTTACGGAGGAGAGCATTGATGAGCCCTCTAGAGTGGTAATGTTGGAGGGTCTTTAACCACCTCAATACTGGGCACTTTCACCCTCTTCCTGCCCAAGCCATTTTTCAGCGCTGTCACACTTTGAATGACAATTGCGCGGTCATGCAACACTGTACCCAAATGAAATTGATCACCTCTGCGGTTTTTATTTTTTTGCACTATAAACAAAAGAAAAGCGAAAATTTTGAGGGAAAAAAGCAATATTTTGTACTTTTTTTTCTATAATAAATATCCCCCAAACAATGTGTGTGTGTATATGCATGTATGTGTGTGTGTGTGTGTGTGTGTGTATGTGTGTATGTGTGTGTGTATATATATATATATATATATATATATATATATATATATATATATATATAAAAATTTCCTCAGTTTTGGCTAATATCTATTCTTTTACATATTTTTGGTAAAAAAAAACAAAACGCAATAAGCGTATATTGATTTGATCAAAAGTTTTATAGTGGCTACAAAATAGGGGATAGATTTATAGCATTTTTATAAAAAAAAAAAAATTCTAGTAATGGTGGCGATTTGTATTTTTTTTATCGTCACTGCGATATTGTGGTGGACACATTTTTGGTACCATTCCCATTTATACAGCGATCCATGCTAAAAAAAAAATGCATTCATTACTGTATAAATATGACTGGCAAGGAAGGGGTTAACACTAGGGGGCGATCAAGGGGTTAAATGTGTTCCCTAGGGAGTGATTCTAACTTTGGGGGGAGGGGACTGACTGGGGAGGTGACGGATCGGTGTCCCTATGTACAAGGGACACACTATCGGTCTCCTCTCCCTGAAAGGATGTGGATCTGTGTGTTTCCTGCTCAGTTACTGGGCAAACGCAGGGGCACGGCGGCCGCCAGGCATGCGCATCGGGTCCAGTGACGCGGCGGGCATGTGCGCCCCCTAGTGGCTCGGGAAGGCAAAGACGTCATATGACGTCCAAGCACAACAAGAGCCTCATCGTCCAGCCGTCCTATGACGGCGGGCGGTAGGCTACTGGTTAAGCCCAAATTCTGCCCCTTGATTTGTATAGTTTTAGACAGGTTAATTTTTTTTTTTTTTTTGTCATGTTCCCTATCTGTGCTTTGCCATTCACAAAGTACAGTGTGTGTGATGACGTTCTGGCCAGATGCAGCCTATTAAGAAAACAGGTGTTACCGCACCTCTGGTTTTGGGGTCCCTTGAAGTGTCACTAAACCATCATAAAAAAAAGAAAAAAACTCAATAAAAGGTGTAATACATGCCGTTCATACTTGGCCAGTCATGAGACTTTTATTCTGTAAAAAATCTTATTGATCCTGCTGCTCTATATCTCCACCTTCCGTTCATGTTTCTCATTCAGCTAGGGATTTTGTATACACAGTGGTAAATGGCAGCCTGCTCCCTCCCTCCTCCTCCATGCCCACCTAAAATACAATGGGCGTGGGATATTACATGTAGATTGATGGAGGCTTCACCTCCCTCTTATTCTAAGACAGACTGGTGTGGAGGGGTGTGGCATAGCCTGTGACTGGTAGATATCCGTCCACACCATGTTATTGCTATATATATATATATATATATATATAAATATATATAATTGTATGACAATTTAAAACGGTTTGATATTATTTTTGCTCAAGGCTGTTTTTTTTTGTTTGTTTTTTTGAACATGTGACCAGCAGCAGAGGATTAGAAGCTGCTTATGTTGCCTTGCATACAGGCTGGGAAGGAGCTAGGTCACGTGACAGCTGTTTATCGATTAATAAAAGGTACTTAGATGAGTGTTTTAAAAAAAGAAGAAAAAAATTAAATTTAAAATAGTGCCATCATCCATATACAGAAATAGAAGGGACAATGTAAATTAAAGAGTGTGGGGTTTAGATACTGAAACTGGGGAGTGCAAATCTGGTGCAGCTCTGCATAGAAACCAATCGGTGTGTGTGTGTATGTGTATATATATATGTGTGTGTGTGTGTGTGTGTGTGTGTGTGTGTGTGTGTGTGTGTGTGTGTGTGTATATATATATATATATATATATATATGTGTGTGTGTGTGTGTGTGTGTGTGTGTGTGTATATATATATATATATATATATATATATATATATGTGTGTGTGTGTGTGTGTGTGTGTGTGTGTGTGTGTGTATATATATATATATATATATATATATAGTATTTATTTTTTCAAACTGTTACTAAACCCACAACAGTAAAATCAGTCTGTTTTATGCAGTAAAGCATGCTTGTTATACTCACTGTGGAACTTAAGGGGTTAATCCTTCACACTGTGTAAAAAGGCTATTTGAGCCTGTCTTCTCTGATTCTCCCCTTTTACTGTCCTCAATCCATCTACTGATAAAACAGAGCTATGGGGGCACTCTGCACATGGTTAGTTTGGTGTGTATTGCTAAAGGGTTTTTGGTTTTTTTGGGAGGGAGCGTGTGATCAGCACAGGGCCAATCGGTACTGTCCAGAGAGAAAGTCAGGGGTCAAGCAGCCTCATAGGTCAGTGAGGGGAGAATGAAAACTCTTTCTGCAGCCTTTAAAGAGTAACTCCACTTTCGTAGGGAAAAACAATGGCAAATAAAGAACAAATAATAGAGCGTATTCAATTGCGACACAGTCATATTGTAATTGAATGTTTTTGAAAATTACCTTTTTCCTTTTCAAGCTGCAGCTCTGTGATTTTATGAAAATGCAATTTGCCTACTTGGAGGTGTTCTGTACACAGAATGTGTAGCAAAAAGCTCCACAGAAACATTCTTGCTTGTGTGATTGGCTCACCAATTTTCCCAGAAGTCTGCACTAAGGCTGGATTCACACCTATGCATTTTTGGTGCATTTTGCAGATTTGCACTACAGATAAAATGTTCTGTAGTGCAAATCTGCAAAAAGCACTAAAACTGCATAGGTGTGAATCCAGCCTAAGCTACAAATCAGATTTCAGGGCCAGTGCACACCACATCAAAAATGCATGGAAAGTAGGTTAAATGGTTTTCAATGACATAGTTCCAACAAGTGCTTGCAGTTCCAGGTCCAGGAAAAAATAATAGAACATGTTGCATTTTTCTTGCACTGGAACGCTGTAAAACGCATCACTGCCCGGAACACACGTCTTTATTTAGGCTCAGTTCACAATGGAACCGGCTGCGGATCGCACAGGAACGTTTCTCCGTTTCATGGACAAATCAGGGCTGAATCTTTGCCTGAATTTGGCCCTAAAACGGAGCCAAAGACGCACCGTTTCTGTGCAGTGCGCTCTGCAGCCGCCCCAGAGATATGCGAACCAGGTCTATATAGAGACTGTCACATTCTCCTGCTATGCGGAGAAAGTCGCATCCAATTCGCATAGGTGTGAACCCAGCCTTAAGGTTAAGAAAAAAGAGGGCGAAAAAATGCACCAGACTGCATCAAAAACCCACAGGAAAATAATCCAAAACGCGCATGCAGAAAAGCATCCAGAATGCATCAAGACTGCGTTTCCATGGTGTGAACTGGCCCTCAAGAAATCCCTTGCAACAAAAATGTCACTTTTGGTGAGCTACTTCCAATAGGAAATCACTTCGAAAGGAATGCAGGCCCTGCAGCTTTCCTTGTGAGAGCCCTGCAGGTGAGGCAGCTGATTGATAATTCTGAAACCACTCCCATCAGATTCACTTTTCCAGATGGGCACAGAGAAAAACACAGGAATTTCTTCAGAATAACAAAAGGTAGGAATCTGCAACAAAGTTTTGGTAAAAGTCCTTGCAATGTACATGGGTCACCCAGAGGGGAATGTTTTTGTTTTTTTCCTCAACAAAAGTGGAGTTACTCTTTAACCACTTAAGGACCGCCTCCTGCACATATACGTCGTCAGAATGGCACGGCTGGGTACAGGTACGTCCTTTTTTTTTTTTTTAAAGTGTATTTTGTGCGTGTACTCGAGAGAGGAGCCGGACTGCAGGAGTTGGGAGTAGGCAGGCCACCCCCAGAGGCAATCTGCCACCTTTCTCCATGCCCCGGGTGGCAATGGCGGGTGTGTGAGTGGGTCCTCCCACACAGCCCGCCCTACCTGCTCCGCTTTGAAGCCCAACGGGGCAGAGGGACTCCCTATAAGGGAGTGAGAGGATTTGCCCGCTCAACCAGCCCCGTTAGTCCTTTGCCTCTCTTTTTAGCGACCGCGTGGTCAAAGTGCGTGCATGTTAACCCAATTTCGAGTGCGTGTAAGTGTGGTGGTTTTTCTGGGAGGGGGGTGGGCGTACTAAGCGCAGGCTTACCTCGCATAGCACACCCACCGGGAGCCGGGCTGAGACCACCAAACTCAATTCACATGTAGCCGAGACCGGGATCCGAACCTCTAGCTGCAGAGGTGAATGGCTTGTCAGCGCAGTGCCAATCGCGTTGAGCCACCGCAGCTCCGTGCCAGTACGTCCTCTTTAAGTGCCCAGTCCGTGACCGCGGGACCCGCGGACCCGATCGCCGCTGAAGTCCCTCGATCGGTCCCCGGAGCTGAAGAACGAGGAGAGCTGTGTGTAAACACAGCTTCCCCGTTCTTCACTGTGGCGCCGTCATTGATCGTGTGTTCCCTTTTATAGGGAAACGCAATCAATGACGTCACACCTACAGCCACACCCCCCTACAGTTAGAAACACAGATGAGGTCACACTTAACCCATTCAGCGCCCCCTTGTGGTAAACTCTCAAACTGCAATTGTCATTTTCACAGTAAACAATGCATTTTAATGCATTTTTTGCTGTGAAAATTACAATGGTCCCAAAAATGTGTCAAAATGTCCGAAGTGTCCGCCATGATGTTGCAGTCACGGAAAAAATCGCTGATCGCCGACATTAGTAGTAAAAAAATTAATAAAAATGCAATAAAACTATCCCCTATTTTGTAAACGCTATAAATTTTGCGCAGACCAATCGATAAACACCTATTGTGATTTTTTTTACCAAAAATAGGTAGAAGAATACATATCGGCCTAAACTGAGGAAAAAATGTTTTTATATATATTTTTGGGGGATATTTATTATAGCAAAAAGTAAAAAATATAGAATTTTTTTCAAAATTATCGCTCTATTTTTGTTTATAGCGCAAAAAATAAAAACCGCAGAGGTGATCATATACCACCAAAAGAAAGCTCTATTTGTGGGAAAAAAAGGGCGCCAATTTTGTTTGGGAGCCACGTCGCACGACCGCGCAATTGTCAGTTAACGCAATGCAGTGCCGAATTGCAAAAACTGGCCAGGTCCTTTAGCTGCCTAAAAGTCCGGGTCTTAAGTGGTTAATGAGACACTGATAAAAATCACAAGACTTTGTGCTTTAGTAGCACTTTAATCAAACAAGCTGATTGGCTACCGTGCAGAGCTGCACCAGATTTGGAACCTTGCAGTTTTGGTAAATCAACCCCTGCGTGTTTAGTATTACTTTAATGTAACTTTGCCAGGCAACCTTTTTTCTCATTAAAGCTCAATGATATAGCAGCACCCCCAGAACAGAGCATAATCGCACTTCTTCCCCTCGGTAATCAGTTCTTTTCCTGCAAAACATTTTTCTGGATTTGTTGATTCTGTGAGCTGGGTGGAGCTGCTTGAGTCAAGTTGCACAGATCAGATTTCATAAGCTTGTACTTTTCTTAGGAGTGGAGGGAGAATACAACTTGTGCACCGAATTCTGACATGTCTACGGAGGCTCGCAATTAGACCTGATTGCACATCAAGTTAAACCTCCAATCATTTTTCCTTCCTTTTTTTTTTCCTCTCTTTAAAAAAAAAAAAACAGTGAAGAGAAAAGTTCAGGATCTCTATTTTAGACATGCATAGCAATTCCTGGCATTGGACATATTCTAGGAAGATTTGTGAGCGGACGTAGAGCAAATGAACCTGTCAAAACTCGACCCAACTTGTACAAGAGAACAGGATTTGTATGCAACTGGCAGTTCTAAATCATGCCTTTCGTGCTCGAGCTACTTTTTTTTTTATGAACTGCAGTGTATAAATGAAAAATGTCATCTGTACAAATAGTACTAAACAATATTTAGTTGTGTAGTGCAAAGTAGTAGTGTAGTAAACCCTAATGTCCTTTAAGTTTCATATGAATTTTTTTTTTTTTCTCTTTCAATAGCTTTTATTTGAGGTAATCATATATGACAACAAGAGTAGGAACATTGCATCAAGATTAAAGCGGGAGTTCACCCAAAAAAATGTTTTAACATTAGATTGAGGCTATTTAAGGGGAGCAGAAACGGGTATTTTTTTTTAAATCAATGCCGTACTTACCGTTTTCGAGATAGATGTTCTCCCGCCGCTTCCGGGTATGATCTGCGGGACTGGGCGTCCCTATTTGATTGACAGCCTTCGGACGGTTGCATACAGCGCGTCACCAGTTGCCGAAAGAAGCCGAATGTCGGTGCGGCTCTATACGGCGCCTGCACACCGACGTTCGACTACTTTCGGAAATTCGTGACGCGCTGTATGCGACGGTCGGAAGGCTGTCAATTAAATAGGGACGCCCAGTCCCGCAGATCATACCCGGAAGCGGCGGGAGAACATCTATCTCGAAAACGGTAAGTACGGCATTGATTTAAAAAAAAATACCCGTTTCTGCTCCCCTTAAATAGCCTCAATCCCTCTTTCTGTTAAAAAAAAAAAAATAGCCTCAATCTAATGTTAAAAATTTATTTTTTGGGTGAACCTCCACTTTAATGACATTGATACTTAAAGCGGGATTCCGGGCATAGTTTTTTATTTATTTTTTAATACCACAATACATTACATTCAATATTCTTTTACAATTATCAAAAAAAACAAGATCGGTAAATAAAACAGTGTAAACACTTACCTGATATTTGCTCAGCGATCTTGTGGCCGTTTCCATGTTAGCTGTGGGCATGAGAAGCCCAGTTTCTGTGTCTTCCTGGATTTCCCTAGAGAGGTGCATGCTGGGATTTTTAGGCACTGTAATGCCCAGAGACTCCTGGGAAATGAGTGTCATCATTTCCCAGGAGGCAATGGGGGTCTTAGGACAGGAAGTTGAACCACCGCGGACTAGGAACTAGGCAGATTATGAAAGTGAGTAAAACATTTATTTTTAAGATTTTTTTTTTTTTTACATTAAAGGCAAGCTGTTAATAAAAAGTTTGTATTTAGGGTGGAACTCCGCTTTAAACAGATTGAGTTTAACAAGAGTATAACTGTTACATATTTCACTTTATTAATATCAAAAATATCGATCTTAAATGCAATCATGAGAAATAACTCTAACATAGTGTCAGATTCATTTATTTTATTTTATTAAATAGATTATTTATTTATTGAAAGGAATCCACAATGCAACACGACAACGACGGTCACAGAATCACGAAAGGTGTCGTATAAAACAAAGGGTGTTATTTACTAAAGGAAAATCCACTTTGCACTACAAGTGCGCTGCAAGTGAAGTCGCTGTAGATCTGAGGGGGACATGCAAGAAAAATAAAAAACAGCATTTTAGCTTGCACATGACTGGATGATAAAATCAGCAGAGCTTCCCTTAATTTCAGATCTACCACCTCAGATTTACAGCGACTGCACTTCCAAGTGCACTTTAAGTGCAACGTGGATTTGCCTTTCGTAAATAACCCTCAAAGTGTTGAATAGAAAAACATTCCAATGATACATGCGTGTTCACAAACCCATACTGATCGAGTTTGCAAGATGCAGAAAAAATATATACATAATGTGTTACGTTCCCATAGTATTGTAACATTTTTTGGATTTTCAAGAAATGAGATTGTGACGCAGATAAGCTAAAGGGTCGTACATAGGGCCCGAATATCAGGCGACATAAACCGGTTCAATAGAAACCGCTCAACATTCGGCCCGTGTGTATGGCAGCTGGTCCGAGAGAAGCTGGCCATTCGGCTGACTTCTGTGGAATAGAGCATGACTGAAAAAGGTCTGCAGATCGGCATCCAATCAGCTCTCTCAGACAATGTAAACGGCAGCTCCCATGTGCATGTGCAGGAGTGACGTCATAACGGCTCCCGCCACTCAACCTGGAAGGAAGATGGGTGAAGATGGAAGCCCTCTCAGGGTTGACAGCTCACTGCTGAAAGGGCTTCATTCTGAGGTAAGTTTCATATAATGTGATAGTTAGTATCTCTTAACGCAGTTTTTCTCAACTCCAGTCCTCGAGGGTCCCAACAGGTCATGTTTTCAGGATTTCCCTCAGATGAAACAGCTGTGGTAATTACTAAGGCAGTGAAACTGATGAAATCACCTGTGCAAAATAATGGAAAGCCTGAAAACATGACCTGTTGGGGCACCTTGAGGACTTGAGGATTCCCACGTATGCGCAGAATTCCGGCATTCCCGGCATCTACATTTAACAAGCCCTGCACGGTCAGTGCGCCTGTGCATGCGCGCCATAGACAACGGTGCATTCCTTTCTGCATATATCTCCTAAACCGTGTAGGTTTAGGAGATATTGCAAACACCTACAGGTAAGCCTTAAACTAGGCTTACCTGTAGGTGAAAGTGGCTTACAACCACTTTAACTGAATCTTGCAACAAAACGAATTTCGTTATTTTATATTTTAATGGGATATTTCTTTTTCCATTATTTTTAGCTGCAGTACTGCTTTAATGACCAATAACCAGAAGCCTCGCCTGAAAATGGTCATTATGCTGATCTCATTAGTTCAGTACTGCTTGGGTTTTCTGACTTAAAACAAGGATGCAGGGGTTGTGCTCTGACTTCACGTGTTACATACTTGGATCAAGTCGGTCACTTTAAAGCAGTGGTTCTGTCCTCAGGTCCCACTAACAGGCCAGGTTTGCAAGATAACTGAAATACATCACAAGTGATATAATTTGCTGCTGTGATTTCAGTTTTCCAGTCTGCATCTCCCCAAGGTAATACTTAAAATGTGGCCTGTTAGTGGGTCCTGAGGACAGGAGTGGAGAACCACTGATTTAGAAAGTGCTTTGAGACACTCTATGAGGATACTTCTTCAACAGTACTTTGTCTGTTAAAGACCAACATAGGAGACCTCTGTATCACTGGTAGTTTAGGCCAAAGTACCTGAGTCATTAAAAAAGTGAAAACAATAAAAGACTTCCAATGGGAGCCTTAAGGCCCGTACACACGATTGGATATTCCGACAACAGTTGTGTGATGGATGCGTTTTGACCGTCTGTATGCTTCATCGGACAATTGTCAGAATTTTTGACAACAAATGTTAAATAGCCATGCTCTCAAATTGTCTGACAACAAATGTGTGCCGTCGGATTATCCAATCATGTGTCAGACTAAAATCCAAAGTACAAACTCGCATTCTCCGAACCAATGCTAAACATCAGACAACATTAACAGAAGTTGCCCAAAGTGTGGCGCTAAAGACCTGAAAAACAATGTAGTTTTGTGTATGTTGGCTGAAAAAGTTCTGCCGTCTGTATGCAGAACAAATTCACAGCCAACGGCCCTTCGGACAAAATTCCAATTCCGATTTGTCCGATTGACGTCCAATCATGTGTATGAGGCTTAAGACAGCTAGACTCCAAATGTGCTGAGAATACATTACTTCATGATGCTGGAAAGCCTCCTCTTTTCTGAGATTTGGGAGCACTACCAGGATCTTACAGTGAAGCCTCGTACACACGACCGAGTAACTCGACGGGCGAAACACATCGTTTTCCTCGTCAAGTTCCTTGTTAGGCTGTCGAGGAACTCGACAAGGCAAGTTTCTCCATTCCCGTCGAGGAAATAGAGAACTTGCTCTCTTTTTGGATCGTCAAGTTTCTCGACAGTTTCCTCGACGAACGTGTACACGCGACCGGTTTCCTCGGCAAAAAAATATCTCCCAGCAAGTTTCTTGCTGGTTTTTGCCGAGAAACTCGGTCGTGTGTACGAGGCCTGAGGCCCAGTGATCTCACCAGTATCTTCAGGAAGTGTCCAGAAGCCAGGATGCAAAGTAAATCTCTTTTCTCCAGATTTTTTGTTATTTTTCTGCTGGGGTGGGTAGGTGCAGGGTACATGGACCTTGTATTTTCATACAGTCTGCTTTTGGCCCCTTTCATCGTGCAAAAAACAAAAATCGTGCATCGTACAAAAAAAAAATTCCGTGCATGTCCAATAGAATAAAATCGGATGAACTGTCCTGATCGGCTCTCGGAAGCTCTGTACTAACGATCCGATTATCGTACGATCGTTTCGAAAGCAGCATTTTTCGTACGATTTTCGGATCGTGTGTACAGGGCTTAAGTGACATCAAAATCGGACCAAAGTAGGGCAGGGACTACTTTGAAGTCGGAACGACTTGAAGTCGTACTAATATGAATGGTTGTCATTAAAAATCATGGGAAATGACTTGTCATGCTACTTTGCCATCACAAATCGTGGGGCAAGTCGTATAAGTGTGAAAGGGGCCTTATAATGTGCCAAGAGTAGGCGGTAGAAATTCTAAATTATTAAAATGGAGAGGTTCAAGTATTTAGATGATCTTGGAAGAAGGAACAAATACCAGAAGAATGTAAATTGAGAATAGGTGTAATTTACGAGAACAATGTATGAATTATGAGGGTGTCTCCCTGCTAAATGATTGGATTTTTGACAGGGAGCTATTAGAGGTTGTGGGAGACTGAAAGTGTTTTTTTAAATTACAGGTTGACAATGGGTCAGAATTTCTTGCGTGCATGGCAAAATGTGGTGAATACAATATCAATTTACACCATCTGTTTATTGATTACAAAGAGGTCTATAATAGCGTAAGAAGAGATGTAATAAAGTACTGCAGAGATCTGGAGACTCTAAATATGGACTCTAAATCTGGTGTAGCTCTGCATAGAAACCAATCAGCTTCCAGGTTTTATTGCCAAGGCTTAATTGAACAACCTGAAGTTAGAAGCTGATTGGCTACCATGCACAGCTGCACCACGTTCTGGGTGCTCCAGTTTTAGTAAATCAACCCCAAGGCTTATTAACTACTTGACGACCAGCTGCCGCAGTTTTACTGGCAGGTTGGCTCGGCTGGGCAAATCGACGTTACCTTACATTGCTTCTTCTTTTGGCCACTTGGGGTGCACGTGCCGCCGGAAGCGCGCCCGCAGCGTGTACCTGGAGCCAATGTGAGTGCCCGGTGGGCGCAATGACCGCTGGGCACCCTTGATCGCTCGCGACAGAGTGAAAACCGGGATCTGTATGTGTAAACTCTTTCAGGGGAGTAGACAGATCTTGTGTTCATACTAAGTATGAAACTATCTCTCCTCCTAGACAGTCCCATACAGTTAAAACACACACTAGGGAACACATTTAACCCCTTGATCACCCCCTAGTGTTAACCCCTTCCCTGCCAGTGACATTATTACAGTAATCAGTGCATTTTTAGGGCTGATCGCTCTATAAATGGTCCCAAAAATGTGTAGCATACATATCAGCAATGCAGTATTTAACACAACTATTTAACACAACTGCATGGGAAATATTTCTAGTATGGGAACAGAGGGTGAAGATTTATGGGGCAAATAAAAAAAAAAACATGTAGAACCAGACATTGTAACACCCGTAAACATAAATACAATGTACTTGATGAAAGAGGAAAGATATATTAAGAAAATGTGTAGAAGCAAAACAGAAGGCAGAAATGGTATTGGGTAGGCCCAAGAGTTCGAAGTTAAGGACGTTACAAAGCATCTGGGAAAAGGGGAAGACAAGGAGAAGAATGGACACAAGTACTGGTGGAGGCCAACATATAGTATATTACTCTCATACACCATACCGGAATGGACCATTCAGACACGTACCGATATTTCATTACAGCTGGTATGCATTGTGTATTGCATTAGCCCTATGCTTTCCCATACACCGCCTACGTCATTAGGTTCCATTGCACACAGGTGTGTATGCATCTTGATGCCCTCCATGTCATTAAGCTTCAACACAGGTCACTGCAAGCAGGACAGCTGCCATTCCCCACTTTGGTGCACAAAGGATGAATACACCTCTGAAATGTTAGTCCACTGAAGTGTTTTTTAAAGTTGACCTTTTTGTACATGACAACCTTCCATTACCAAAGAGTTGAATGGCGCTTCTCTATGCACTGACGTTTTCAGAGTAGCTGATGCTGGTTCCATGACCTCATTTGGAAACATGAGAGCCAGGATCTTAGTAGTTGCTATGAGTCACTAGGATTTCCAGCTGGTGCTTTGTGTGGGCAAAGATTTCAAATTTAACTAGATGTAAACACTAACTCAATATTTAGTTTGCCAAACCACCATGGATCATAAGCAATTTACATTATTTAGTGCTGCTAACCTTCTGCAGCCTGTTTTTTGTAGCCACGTCTTGTCTACATTCCCTCTGGAGATGGCTATATGACATTCTCAGGGTGGGTTTCCTATTGGTTACAAAAGTAGACCATGTTTGTGTAATATGTGTTAAAATGACCACTTTAAATTATTAGAAGCTCATGTCGGGAGCCAGTGACAGAGCATGATACCCCTATCACAGGAATCCCTTAAACAAGGGCCTTCAAGACTGGATCCCCAGGTACCATTTTACTGACAGCTGCAGATTTAAATGTATTCAAAAATTATAATTTGAAAATGCTTTTTAAATTATATTATTATCTAAAAGCTTACAGTACAGATGATTTTTGTAATGGGGTTCACATATGTTTTTCAACCATTTAACCTCAAAGGCACCTTTAAAATAGATTTCAGGTCAAGAGAAATCCTGTTAAAATGTATTATACCAATCACACATGGACACTTAGGGATTTATTTACTAAAATGGGAGAGTGCAAAATCAGGCTCACTTCTGCATAGCAACCAATCAGCTTCCAGGTTTTATTGCCAAAGCTTAATTGAACAAGCTGAAGTTAGAAGCTGATTTTGCACTCTCCAGCATTAGTAAATAAACCCCTTGGTGACTCAATTTTCAAATACACTGCAAACAATTGCAATAAAAAAAGTCAACCCACGTACATTATGGGAAGCTCATAAGGCAGTCTAGCACAGACTGTATCAGGCTGGCCTCTAGCCTTAAACATGAAAGAATAGCTCATCTCTGTCAAATGCAAGAACCTTACAAAACAAGGAAAGCCATTTTAGGAAAAAACTGGCTGTGCATAGTGAATCAACTAGAGTCAGCCAAACATGAACTTAACTTAGTAACAGTCGACCAAGCTTATAAGCATCTCAGATGCAAAAGCAACATACCCTTTGACTGCTTTGTAAGCTTGACCCTACCCAAAAATCAATGCACCTGCACCTCCCTGGCCTTAAAGTGGATGTAAACCCTCCATACACCCAGTGAAGTGAACAGCCTCAGATGGTACACAAATGAACCAAATCTCCCTACATAGGTTTTACTTGTATATCTGCTGTCTTCACATTTATATACTGTTTACAAAGTTCAGATCATGTTAGGAGATTTTCTCTTCCTTGTTAACACAGAGTGTGATGGGCTTACAGCCAAAATAGCTAAAATTGCTGATTGGAGGAAAGGCACACATCCCCTCTCATCATAGGCAAAGACTCTCAGAGGTGTTTTGTAACAGGGCTGCTGCCTGCTAATCTATTTATAGCAACCTCCCCAGACAGAAATTTCAGGCTGCTTTTATCTGATGTGTCCGAGAATTTGTCAGGAGTTATCAGGCTGATAACAGGAATAGGTCAGGAGAGAGTTACGGTACTTAGCTCTTTGAAGACACATAACAAAATACTGCAGATATATGTGCCCAGCTCAAATTTCATGAATTGGCTTTACATCCACTTTAACTTGAAACCTATCAAAGAAAGTCTCAGAATTAGCTTGACACCTCTCTGCACTTTATGCTTCTGCCGATTCATTTTTTCACCTACGCTAGCAAATTATATGCTCTCCCACACTACACTACTTTAAATACAGGATCTTTCTGAAAAGTCATGGAACAACCTATTGGGTTGATGGTCCGGTAGCTATTAAGGGCCTGATCCACAAAAACCCGGCGTAACTTAATTTTTCCCGTTTAAGTTACACCGCCGCAAAATATCTACCTAAGTGCCCGATCCACAAAGCACTTACCTAGAAATTTTGAGCGGTGTAACTTAAATCCGTCCGGCGCAAGACGTTCCTAATCTAATGGGGCGAGTCCCATTTAAATTAGGCGCGCTCCCGCGCCGGACGTACTGCGCATGCTCCCGACGTGATTTTCCCGACGTGCATTGCGCGAAATTACGTTACGCCGAGTTTTGTGAATCGCGCCGGGTAAAAAAAGTTGCGTCGGGAAAAAAAAGAGATGCGGCGGGGAAAAAAAACATTAAAAAAAATTTGACAGCGTCGCGGGAAAGAAGGGTCTACTTTTACATGGTGTACTAACTTTACACTTTGTAAAAGCAGCCCTAATTTTGCGACGGCAAACTAATACTTACGGTGAAAAAACGAAGCGTAAAAGCTTTGTGGATCTCCGTAAGTGCTAATTTGCATACCCGACGCTGGATTTCGACGAGAAATGCCCCCAACGGCGGCTGCGGTACTGCATCCTAAGATCCGACAGTGTAAGTCCCTTACACATGTCGGATCTTCTGCCTATCTATGAGAAACTGATTCTGTGGATCAGTTCCATAGATAGAAACAGGGATACGACGGCGTATCAGTAGATACGCCGGCGTATCCCTTTTGTGGATCAGGCCCTAAATTCCTAAAGTCCAATAAATGACCTGATCCTGTTGGTTTCACAGCCACCTACTATAAAAATATACATAACACCTTGCCACTATTCCAATGGAAGCCTTTTATGACCTATGACAATAACATACTGTAGCTGTTGGTTGGAAGCCTTTGTTCCGGTGGTGTGTAGCGTTCTGAAACCAAGCACTAATGACTCCAAGTGGACTAATCTTCACCCCATTTCGCTACCTTAATGCTAAGTTCGGCTTTAAAAAAAATATATATATATATATATATATATGCACATTTTGTGAACCCAAATATATGATATGCTAGACATGTTGTTAGGTACCAATATCCCCATGTTGAAAGGTGAAGTACTGCTCACCCTCAAACCAGATGGTCTTTTGAGACATTAATTCAAATTGCCTGATAGACCTGTGATGTTGACAGGTGGGCTCTATTTACTAATTATGGGCCAGATTCAGGTACAATTGCGGCCGTGTAACGTAACCCGTTTACGTTACACCGCCGCAAGTTTTCAATGTTAGTGCCCGATTCACAAAGCACTTACCTGTAAACTTGCGGCGGTGTATCGTAAACACGTCTGGCGCAAGCCCGCCCAATTCAAATGGGGCGTGTACCATTTAAATTAGGTGCGCTCCCACGCCGGACGTACTGTGCATGCTCCATTTGCAATTTTCCCGACGTGCTTTGCGCGAAATTACGGCGGCGCGACGTGTTTGTGAATCGCGATGTGCGTAACGTACTTACGCCGGGAAAAACAAAAAATTCAAAAGCGACGTGGGAACGACGGGCATACTTTAACATGGTGGAGTAATTTTACACCATGTTAAAGTACCCATAATTTTGCGACAGGAAACTAAGAATTGCGCCGACATAATGACAGGAAAAACCTTTGTGGATCGCCGTAACTGCTAATTTGCATACCCGACGCTGGAATATGACGCAAACTCCACCCAGCGGCGGCCGAGGTACTGCATCCTAAGATCCGACGGTGTAAGTCAATTACACCTGTCGGATCTAAGGGCTATCTATGCGTAACTGATTGTATGAATCAGTCGCATAGATACTCTGAGAGATACGACAGCGTTTGCTGAGAAACGCCGTCGTATCTCTTCTGTGAATCTGGCCCACTGTGCCTTCTGAAGGCATATACCATGGATATTCCCCATAGAAGACCAAGATACCGCCTCCCTAGGGAATTAAAGATGGCTACTTTCTGTATTATTGGGCAATAATGGATCAAGTATTGTAAAAGTAAAAGTTGTTTATTAAAGTATCAAAAGATTTTATACCAAATACCAAATATTAAATAGAATTTTATTGCTCACATGCTGAGCTATTAATGACCAATGTGATAAAATGACTTCTGAAGGCAATTGGTTTCACTAGATTTTAGTTAGGGGTATCAGGGTAAAGGGGACTGAAGACAAATGCACACCGCACTTTTCACATATTTATTTGTAAAAAAAAATTGAAAACCATTTATCATTTTCCTTCCACTTCACAATTATGTACCACTTTGTGTTGGTCTATCTTATAAAATACCAATAAAATACATTTAAGTTTTTGGTTGTGACATGACAAAATATGGAAAAATTCAAGGGGTATGAATACTTTTTCAAGGCACTGTACTGTATATATAAAAAACTAACTGAACAAAGACATTACCTATGTACACTGGAGCACATGTCCATGCTGAATGCACACACATAATCCCACTTCTTGATATTTATGGTAACCATTCTTACTCCAGCTGCATTCCTCTACCGCAGGCAGCCCTTGAATTCTTTGCTATGACATCACTAGCTTTCATTTTTGTTGAGGGTAGAAGCCTTTTAAATGAATCCAAGATAATATATATATACATCTGGAAGGACCCGAAGAACCTACAACATGTTTTCAAAATACAGCTGGACTGGCTGTTTCTTGAAGAAATATGGAAAGAGTGATATCATTTCAGGAGTTACATATCTTGCCAGTAGCACGGATTGCTTCTTGACGTAAAGCACAAACCTAAAAATAAAATCCAATAAAAGTTTACTAAGTGTTTATAAAATTCACTTAATTTTTTTTATTCATTTTGCTTGCATTTCAGAGGTACCGGTACATAAACTGTTACATACATATTAAGGATACTGTCAAATATGGTGTTATTATGTCTTTAGCTAAATAATCTCAGACTAATTACAGCTATAGGTGCAAAGTTTTCTGTATGACAATAAGAATACTGTTTAACCACTTGAGCTCCGGAGGGTTTTAATATCACAGTCCTGCTATAAGTTGCTGATCACTGCCATTACTAGTTAAAAAAAAAAATCCCATAGGCCCGGATTTACGACGGCGTATCTCCGGATATGCCGTCGTAACTCTGAGTTGCGGGGTCGTATCTATGCGACTGATTCATAGAATCAGTTACGCATAGATTTCCCTAAGATCCGACCGGCGTAAGTGTCTTACACCGTCGTATCTTAGGCTGCATATTTACACTGGCCGCTAGGTGGCGCTTCTGTATATTCCCGCGAGGAATATGCAAATTAGGTAGTTACGCCGATTCAGAAATGTAAGTCCGCCCAGCGCATTTTTTTACGTCGTTTACGTTAGGCTTTTTCCAGCGTAAAGTTCCCCCTGCTATATGACGGGTATCCTATGTTAAGTATGGACGTCGTTCCCGCGTCGAATTTTGAAAATTTTACGTCGTTTGCGTAAGTCGTTCGTGAATAGGGCTTTACGAAAGTTATGTTCACGTCTAAAGCATTGACGATTTGCGGCGTAATTTCGAGCATGCGCACTGGGATTCTTTCACAAACGGCGCATGCGCCGTTCGTAAAAAATGTCAAATACGTGGGGTCACACTAAATTTGAATAAAACACACCCACATCATCCACATTTGAATTAGGCGGGCTTACGCCGGACCACATACGTTACGCCGCCATAACATAGGGCGCAAGTTCTTTCTGAATACAGAACTTGCGCCCTAATTTACGGCGGTGTAACGTATCTGAGATACGTTACGCCCCGCGGATAGATACACCAATGTATCTGAATCCGGGCCATAGTGTGTAGAGAACTTTTGCGTAAACCAATCAATATACGCTTTTTACCAAAAATGGAAGAATACAAATTGGCCTAAATGGATAAAGAATTTACATTTTTAAATTTTTTATTTATTGGATATGTTTTATAGCAGAAAGTTAAAAATATTTTATTTTTTTTTCAAAATTGTCTGTCTTTTTTGTTTATAGCACACAAAATAAAAAAGCAGAGGTGATCAAATGTCACCAAAATAAAACTCTATTAATGGTAAAAAAAAAGGACATAAATTTGATTTGGGTACAGCGTTGCATGATCACACAATTTTAAAGTAACGCGGTGCCGTATCGCAAAAAATGGTCAGGTCATGAAGGGGAGCAAATCTTCTGGAGGCCAAGTGGTTAAATCAACCCCATAGTCTAGTTTAGGAAGCAAACTAGACTATGGAAAGGAAAGGAAGCAATGTGAGAATCTTCTCTCTGGTGTTACCCTGTAAGGACAGCATAAAACAAGTTTGTCATGTATTTTTCTGACCTCTCAGCTGTCAATGACCACTGCCAGAAATACTACAGGATTAAAATTCTGCTTCCTTGCTCTTTTCTCCAGTGTCCATCTTTAAGAGCTCTAATTGCAAAGGGGTTGGCATGCAAGCAAGAATTCACACCTAGGTTAAGGGTGGCATTTCACCGGTGACTCTAAAGATACTATGGGAGCCAAAAACTCCAGTCAGCAATGAACATTGAATATGCCATAACCTCTATGGCTCTTGGAACTGCAATTGCATATCCTGTTTCCCTCATGTCAATTTCCTCCGCCAAGTTTAAATATAGTTGGGAAAATAATTATTTGATCCCCTGCAGATTTTGTAAATTTGCCCACTAACAATGAAATTAGGGGTCTATAATTTTTATCATAGGTGTATTTTAAATGATAGAAACAGAATATCAACCACAATTCCGGAAAAAAACACATGATACAATTGTTATAAATTGAGTTGCAGTTCAATAAGTAATATAAGCATTTGATCCCCAAGCAAAACATGACGTACTACTTGGTGGAGAAACCCTTGTTAGCAAGCACAGAGGTAAAGTGTTTCTTGTAGGTAGTGACCAGGTTTGCACAAATCTAAAGAGGGATTTTGGGCCAATTGTTGTTACAGATCTTCTCTAAATCCTTAGGGTTTCTTGGCTGTCCCTTGGCAACTCGAAGTTTCAGCTTCCTCAATACATTTTCGATAGGACTAAGGTCTGGAGACTGGCTAGGCCACTCCATGACCTTAATTTGCTTCTTTTTGAGCCACTTGTTTGTTGCCTTAGTGGTATGTTTTGGGTCATTGTCAGCATTTTTCTTCCTCCAAAAATGGTGAATCCCCCTCCTCAAAAAGGCACATGTACAGTCATGCCAGTGAACATCTAAATGATTCAGAGAAGGATTGGGAGAAAGTGCTGTGGTCAGATGAGACCAAAATTGAGCTCTTTGGCATTAACGCGACTCATCGTGTTTGGAGGAAGAAAAATGCTGACTATGACCCTAAGAACACCATTCCATAGTCAAGCACAGGGCTGAAAACATGATGCTTTGGGGCTGTTTCTCTGCTAAAGGTACAGGCCGACTTTTCCCGCATTGAGAGGCCAATGGATGGGGCCATATATTGTAAAGTCTTGGATGAGAACCTTCTTCCCTCAGCCAGAACACTGAAGATGGGTCGTGGTTGGGTCTTCCAGCATGACACTGACTCAAAAAATATGGCTAAGACAACAAAAGAGTGGCCTAGTCTCCAAACCTTAATCCTATAGAAAATTTATGAAGGGAGCTGAAACTTTGAGTTGCCAAGAAACAACCAAGAAACCTTAAAGATTTCGAGAAGATCTGTAAAGAAGAGTTGACCAAAATCCCACCTGAGACGTGTGCACAATTGGTCACCAACTACAAGAAACGTCTTACCTCTGTGCTTTCCAACAGGGGTTTCTCCATCAAGTACTAAGTCATGTATTTCTTGGGGATCAAATATTTATTTTACTGCAAATTCATTTATAGCATTTGTTTTATGTTTTTTTTTACTGGATTTTTGATTGATATTCAGTCTCTATCATTTAAAATACACCTATGATAACAATTATAGACCATTTATTTCTTTGTAAGGCCTCGTACGCACGACCGAGAAACTCGACGGGCGAAACACATAGAGTTTTTTGTCGAGTTCCTTGTCAGGCTTGTGGAGAAACTTGACAAGCTTTCTTTGCGTACACACTGTCAAGACCAAATCTCCTCGTTCTCAAACACGGTGACATACAACACATACAACGGCAGGGGAAGTTCGATTCCACTAGCACAACCCTTGGGGCTGCTTTTGCTAATCTCATGTTACTGCGTGTTAAGTAAAAGTTTGGTAAGATACGATTTGCACTTTTCAGACTGTTACAGCGTGACAAATGTGCTTTCTCCATTACAAGCCCTACTTTTACCGAATGTGCGCTCCCGTCTCATACTTTATTCTGAGCATGCGCGGGTTTCTTAGCATACACACAAACGTGTTTCTCGTTGAAAACCAGCCTGACGAGGTACACAACGAGGAAATTGAGACTCCTGTTAAGGAAAAAGAGAACTTTCTCGTCGAGTTCCTCGACAGTTTTCTCGATGAAAAGCATACACACAACCGTTTTCCTCGGCAAAAAAGCTCTGCCACCAAGTTTCTTGATGGATTCTGTTGAGGAAAACAGTTGTGTGTACGAGGCCTCATGGAAGTCACTGCTATATACTGCTGATGAGAAAGGGTATTTAGAGGTTTTCTTTAACAGAAATAATTGCATTTCCATGTTCTGTGTTTGGTGGGAGACCAAATATAGTGAATGCAGGATCCTGGGTTTAGTATCACTTTAACTTAGCAGTGAATCCCAAGTCTACAAGATGTGAATCTTGTTAGTCATTTCTGGCCATTTTTGGGATTAATAGGCAAGCTACTGTCAAAAACAAGGTGGGTACTGCCATGGGAACATGTACCAATGCATAAAAAACATACATCAGGGAGAGGGTCTTTTCATGGGGCTTTAAGGGCAACACTGAAAGTCCTTTGAATAACATGCTTAGGGATGCCTTAAAACTGTACATGATGTCACGGAACAGTATGATTTTCATGGACAGTCTCAGTGAGTAATGGTGTACACTGGCAGTGCATTTTTGGCCACGGAATTCTTTTTCTTGTAAAATTAGCTTGGCTTACATACAACGGGAGAACACCAATCTGATTCATTTCAGTTTAAATTAGGAAAAAAATAAAATACATTTTCAGTTTGTTTTAGCAGCAGTGCTTGTTTTTTCATCAATTGGTAATAGACCTGCTTTGACTGACAAAACTTGGTGAGCAATTCGCTGTGACTGTCCCTGTTCTTGCTGTCGCAAAGCTGTCTTGTTGCTAGCTGCTTAATTTCTAGTTCTTATTAAAAATTAAGAGACCACAGATGACATAGCAGTGTAAAATTGGGCAGCCACAGGACATTTTTAATGAGGGACAATTGGCTGAAATTAATAAGAGAAAAAGATGTGTTTTATTTAGGGCTGTTACTGATCAAAATTTTTCTATTCGATTCATCATTTTTTTTTCAAATCGATTAATCGACTAATTTCGATTAATTATAACGCACATACAGATCCAACTACTTTTAGCTGATCTCCTTGGAGATAAAATCGATGTAGCTACATAAACTGTAAAAATGGTGCGAGTAATACCAAACGGTACCAAAAGCAGTCATAAAAACTTGTAGCTAAGTATGATACTGGTATAAAAATGTGTACAACGATACCACTGCTGAATCCAGATGAGGAGAGGTTAACATCAGTCCGTCGGCATGTAGATGTCCCATGAAGGGAACTATCACAACTCCCAGTGGATGGTTGTAGAATCCCAGGTTGATAGAGGGAAGTGTAACAGCCCTTGCGGGTGGCAGATAGTAAGGTCCCGCCGGCATGCAGATATGAAGGCACAGCAAAGGAGCCCTTCAGATGGACACAGCAAGCCCCGCCGGTGTCTGTGATGTCACCGGATCTCCGACGAAACTCCCTGAAGGCCCAGAAGTCGGCGGAGAGGTGAGTACCAATCAAAAGAATTTTAATCGATCAAAAAGATTTTGATCGATCAAAAAAATTAAAGATTAATCGATTAATTAAAAGTTAATTTGCACAGCCCTAGTTTTATTACAGTAATTAAGAGACTGCAGACATCACAGCAGTTTAAAATTGTCCAGCAGCAGGACAATTTTAAACAACAAGGCTAGGCCCAAATTTACATGAGACAAAGTACACAGGCTGGGGTGCTACTACAGGGATTAGATACTGCAGATGACACAGCAGTGTACGATTGGCCAGCCACAGGACATTTCTAATGAGGGACAATTTGCTGAAATTATATAGGGAAAAATATGTGTTTTATTACAATAATGAAGAGACTGCAGATTACACAGCAGTTTAAAATTGTTCAGAAGCAGGACAATTTTAAATAACAAGGCTAAGCCCAAAATTTACATGAGACAAAGTACACAGACTGGGGTGCTACTACAAGAATAAGATGCTGCAGATCATACAGCAGTGTAAATCAGTGTAATAGGCCTAACCAATGTATGCATAACTTTTATTTAATTAATGGGTTTAAGTGGTGCGGTAAATGTAAGTGAAATAATGTAAGGTGGTTTATGTGCATGCTGGCATCTAGTGCCCAAACGCAGTATTTTATGTATCATAGGAAGTTCCTATGATACTTAGTGCCATCTAATGGCCAAATACAGTAGTTTACATTTTATTTCAATGAAGGACATTTGACCAGAACAAGAAATAGCCTAATAACATTCCTTTTTTTGCCCCATACACAACAAAGGTACATGCACTTTTACTGGACAAATTGCTATTCTATTTTTTTATAAAAAAAAATCCCATAGTCTCAATGGGGGAGATTTGCTAAAACTAGAGAGTGCAAAATCTGGTGCAGCTCTGCATAGAAACCAATCAGCTTCCATGTTTTATTGTTAAAGCTTAATTGAACAAGCTGAAGTTAGAAGCTAATAGACTACCATGCACAGCTGCATAAGATTCGGAAGTGCTCCAGTATTAGCAAATCCCAATGCCCCCCCCCCCCCATGACTGATTTACTCCAAAGCACATTACTTGCTATGATGAAATGCTCACCTCCACTTTAAATGGTGCTGTACGATGCATGCTAGCACAGTATGCCTTTATCTTGCAGGTACAAAAATAAATGTCCAGCGGTTTACACCTGCTTTAACCCTAGTTTAAATCTGTTTTATAAAACAGGCCATAGAGTCACATGTGAGGCCATGTGTTGGTCAACTAATCATAAATTTTTTGCATAATAAGGCCTCGTACACACGATAGGTTAACCAGAGGACAACGGTCTGAAGGACTGTTTTCATTGGTCAAAACCGATCGTGTGTGGGCCCCATAGGTTATTTAACCATAGGTTAAAAAAAAGCCAACTTGCTTTAAAATTAACCTATGGACTCCTAACCGATAGGTCAAAACCAATCGTTAGTAGGCACGACCATCGGTTAAAAATCCACGCATGCTCAGAATCAAGTCGACGCATGCTTGGAAGCATTGAACTTCGTTTTTTTCAGCACGTCGTTGTGTTTTACGTCACCGCGTTCTGACACCATCCGTTATTTAACCTATGGTGTGTAGGCGTGACGGACCATCAGTCAGCTTCATCGGTTAACCTATGACAACGGTCCTTCAGACCGTTCTCATCGGATGGACTGATTGCGTGTACGAGGCTTTAGTGTGCCTGCTGCCACACGTGGTTTTCGTGCTGCAATTAAAATTGCCTTGTCGAACCTGCTGTTTTTTTTTTAGAAAATTGAAACAATCGTATGAGCTAATTTTGTTTTTCAATTGGCGGAACTTTCGTTTTTTTGACTGGTTTGTGGCCTGCTTAAGTTTGACAAGTTTGTTTTAATTTTTAACAAGAGGTTCGCTTACAAGTGTGGGTATTGTACCCCTTTTGTTTCTTCTGGTCATGTAGCAAAATGCAGAACCATACTTTTGCACCATTCAGCCCATATTTGGCATGGTATTGCAGATTTGTGATGTTATTATCTTCATGCAGTCCTATGGGTCTGGCTACAAATGAGTGCACTCCTTGTGTCACTGTAGTAGTATATCATCACCCTGATATTCATGAAAAATGTATGTAGGAACAGCAGGAATGGTATCATTTTGTTGTGCAGCTTATTGCTAAGGGGACAGCCTGTATATATGTATAGATTTTTTGTGGGACTGAGCCCTGGTTCACACTGGGCTGCGGGAGTGAAGCCGTGCGAGTTCAGCTGAACTCGCACGATTTCACTCCAGCTGGCAGTCCCGATTTCGGCCGCGATTTAAGAGACATCTGTGCAGGTTTCTGCACAGATGTCAATGTAAATCGCGGCCTGAAATCGCAAAAAGTAGTACAGGAACTACTTTTTGAAATCGGTGCAGCGTCGCACCGATTAGGACAGTGTCATTGCCGTCAATTGCCGGCAAATGCCGCCGATTTGAGATGCGATTTCCCATGTGAAATCGCATCTCAAATCGAAGCAAATCGTACCCAGTGTGAACCTGGGCTGAGACTTGTTTACAGGGGGCTCAAAATCAGCTAGTGTTGCTAGTGTTTTATATATCTCACAATGTACTTCTCAGTAGAAACGTACAAACCTAAATTATATATAGCAAAATAAAACCTTATTTTTTAATTTAAAAGAGAAGTATGGGTTTCATTAATATGAAAAAAAATATTCTCACCTAAGTTGATGCAGCATTGGACCAATGCTGCATCTGTCCCCTGCCAGCTCTAAGACCGAGAACTGAGCGATCAAAGACAGCTGATTGCTCAGCTTTTGATCTTCAGCCTGCGTAGAGCTGGTGACTGCACCAGCTCTCTGCTCTGCCTCTCCAGTGCTGGGCTATAAAGGGGGCGCTGAGAGGCTGAGCCAGCTACCACTGCAGGCATCGGGGTGGATCCTGACCATATGGTTGGGATCTTTTCAGAGCCTGGACTGGGTCTTTGATGGCAGCTGACAGCGGGCCTTAGCCCCAGGGCCGGCTTAATAGCATCATGGGCCCCTGGGCAAGGTAATGCTCTGGGGCCCCTACAATGATGACAGTGCAGGTAAACAGACATCAAGTAGGTAGGAGGCAGACTGCCTCCTCTGTGTATTTATCACTCTCAGTGCCATCATGGGGACCCCAATTTCAGGGCAGCATGGGCTTAAGGACCAGCTGCTTTGGGGGAAGTGCAGGGGCCCCCCATGCAGCTGGGGCCCATGGGCAGGGCCCAGGTGTGCCCTCTCATTAAGAACAGCCCTGCTTAGCCCACTGTCAGATGAAAATGTGTCACAGGAGTGCAGAACGACCTGCACTCCTATGAACCATAGGAAAAGTACAGCCAAAAAAGCTTTGACAATACTTCTACTTTAAAGGATAAGGTCCACACTTACATATAATGTTCAGTCTTCTTCTTTAGAAATGTCCCTTTTCTTGTAGTTAGACAAGTCCCCAAACGCTCCCATTGCTTTTGCTGGTGTTTCTTTATATAGCCAGCTGCTAAGGACACACCTGTGCATGCACACTCTTGGGCGTTGCTGTGTGCGTTTACTGAAATGCGTAGTGCCTGCCAAGCCCCTGTTCCTTCCTCATAGCAATTTGAGCAACAGCAGCAGGAGCCTGTCACTCCCCTATGCTGAGTCTCTCCTCTACCACTCAGAAGTTTGGGGAATGGTGCAGATCATGCTGGAGTCAGCAGTATTTAGTATTATTTTAGAAAAGAGAAAGAAAGAAAGAGAAACCCAGTGAGAAAGAAAAAAATTAGGGGCTGCTACTGCTAGGAAAGCTAGTTTGATGTAATGCTCATCCACTGGCTTCATCATGTCCATGACCCGGAAAAATCATGTTGATTTTAATAGTCAGCACTGCCTACCTGGAAACTCATTCTGGGTCAGTGACTTTGAAAGTACTGAGGTTAATAGATCCAATAACTATTACTGGAGTTCAGCAATTACACCCTCAGATCTTCCGCAGTACAGATGTCTTCTAATGATAATAATTATAATAATCTGTGACCAGATGGAGTCCGACTCCTAAAAGTGAGGCCTCCTTTACTAACAGGTCTCACAACCCAGAATGTCACTCCTAGGGCACACATTGGTAAAAACTGGGTGCTACCTAAAGCCTCGTACATACACTGAGAACATTGGATAAATGGTCGTCCTTTTTTTTTTTGCATGCTAGTCCCATATCGAAAAATCAATAGGTTACTAAAATTATGAAAATTCTTGTACGACAGAATACAAATTTGGAAGTGATGTATTGTATTATATTGTAATGTATTCTTTAATTTTCAAGCATGTGTGGTCTTGGTTGTCCAATTTTTTTTTACTGTACTGATTAAATGAAAATTGTTTACCTAGACCTGGCATTACTAGAACTAGCGGAACCAGCCCTTAGGTCCCGGGTGGAGGGGACGCTTTGATGCCCTGAGACGGGGATGGCTCGACCTTGGACCCGGCTCGCTCGATGCAGACTTAAAGGATTCTATCTAGCTTGCAGGTATGCTCTGATCCTTCCCCTCTTTCTCCCCTCTTTCTTCTACCACTGCTCTCTCACTATTCTTTCCCTCTAACTTTTTTCTCTCATAAAGTTTCCTTTCATCTAAATGTTGCCTTGTGGCGGCATAGTGTCAGAAGTTTTTTTCCCCTTTTATATTTTTGTTTGCTCTCATGAGACCTATGGTTATACTATTTAGCAAGTGTGAGGTGAGCCCACGAAGATAGGTGGGCATCCTCTTTCCCTCCTGGCAAGGAGCAGATATCATGAAGTGTTGAGTGAGCTAGGCGGGGCGCCAGCGGAGGTTTGATGGAGGCTGATTTGGTCAGTGCCGGCGAACTACATCTTGGTGGGAATTATACGGTCATTCGTTTGTTGTTTTTGGTCTATGAGGGCGTTAAGATGCCCACCATGCACTGCTGTGGAGTTGAAAATGATACAGTTATATTCAGGGCTCAAGTCCTGCGGGAACGAGTGGGAACGGAGTTCCTGCACTTTTTTCACAGCAGGAACGCAGTTCCCTTTGCAGGACTAGAGCAGCCGAGCCGTCCGAGCCAATCCTTCACTAAGCGGCGATGCCCAGCTCGAGTCACTGTCAGGGGCAGGCGAACCTTAGTAATCCTTTATGTTACTGGCCGCTTCCTGTCTATGGATTCATCGGGTAGTGTGCAGGTATTCCGTCACTTCCTCGATGCCGCAATGTCTCCTGGGAGCTTTTGTCATTGTTCCAAGGAGACATTGCGGGGGTCTGCCGCAGGTTATCGCGGGATTTAGAAAGAACTTGCATAAAGTTCTTTCTAAATCCTGCGATAACTTGCGGCAGACCTCCCTGGGACCTCTCCTGGGAACAATGACAAAAGCTCCCAGGAGACATTGCGGCATCGAGGAAGTGACGGAATACCCGCAACACTACCCGATGAATCCATATACAGGAAGTGGCCAGTAACATAAAGCATTTCTAAGGTACAGTGGATTGAAAAAAAAAACATGCGGTTTAGTAATTATGCATATGAGCGTATCATTTTTTTTTGTTGGTGGGGGAGTGGATCTTGGGTGGGAGTTCCCACATTTTTGTCCCCAGGACTTGACCCCTGGTTATATTGTCGTTTTCTTTGTCTTGTATTTGTCTTTCAAATAAAATACAGATTTTACAAAAAAAAAATGAAAATTGTTTGTTCTGGTATCGTATGAGAAAAAATTGTTGTGTTTGTCACTTTGGATAATTTTGCATGAATTGTCACGAACGGCTCCCGAAAGCTGTGTACTAACGATCAGATTATTGTATGATCGCTTTGAAAGGATGGTAATGTTTCATGCTCTCATCCTCAAAAGTCCTGGCTTTTTTCTCAAAGCTCTCTTTTCATCCAGGTGAAAAAGAGGACGATGTGCACGAAATGTGTTTACTACAAACATAAGGTAAGTCATTTTCTTTTATTATTATTATTAACAAATTAATATTATGTATTTTTTTTTTAATAAACTCCAAACTGTTACAGAGGTCCAGCTTTGACCTTCCTTTTTTCCCCCTTTGAGATAACTCCCGTGAGCATTTATAATTCATGCAAGCCACAGGCCAAAAAAAACGGAAAGAACAGTTTCCTGGGACCCTCTAATTAAAGGCCTTCGCTTCTGGTGGATTTGTTCTGTCCTACTTGCTAAGACAGATCTGCCTAGGATTTCCAATGGTGAATATTTTAGCAGGAATGTAGCCTTTGTTACTATGAATAGTTCACTGCAGATTAGCAGTATGCCAATTTCCTGTTGCCTTTCAGAGCTGCTATTTGAGCCCCATTTGCTCCTGGCTCTTGCACAATTGAAAACAATGGCTAACTTCATTCAGGTTTCACTTCAGAGCTCTTTAGAAACAGTGGAAGTGGCTAAAGCCCTACTTTACAGCTAATTAACAATAGATAATGTTTGCTCTGCATTTTTTTTTTCCAGATCTGATAAAAGGTAGAAGTACATATACTACTTCGGCTGCAGATACTGTGACTTTATGGATACAATAACTGTATTAGCATTAGCAAGTGGCATTGAATATCTAGGACAAATGTATGTCTGTGATAAATAATCCCCAATGGATACAAATGGTTACTTCACCCTGTAACCGCCCCAGGGCCTTTAAAGCTTTGTAAAAGCCAGGCATACTTGGCAACATGGATTAGATTTGCAGAAAAAAAAGGGTATTTAACATGCTAACAACTGAGCAGAGCTTAGATCCCAGATAAAAAGAAAAATAGACGTGTCTCATATTTAGGAAGTTTAAAAAAAAAAAAAACTATCAGTAAAAGTTCCAGTGTCAGTGCAGATGATAGTCTGTTATCTTTTGTTATCCATAGTTACATAGTTAGTCAGGTTGAAAAAAGACCATCTAGTTTAGCCATAAAAATAAATAAAGTAAAAAATATCATACAATTCCATATACCCAATTCTACACCCACAGTTGATCCAACATTTGACTTAAAAAAAAGGTTAAAGCCATAGGCCCGGATTCACATACAGCAGCGCATATTTATGCAGCCGTAGCGTATCTCCTTCACGCTACGCCCAGGCAAGCACTGGATTCACAAAGCCAGTGCTGCCAAAACTGCGCTGGGTTTCCTAGGCATAAGGCGTAGGTGGAAGTGGGCGTGAGCCTTGCAAATGAGGAGTGACCCTATGCAAATGATGGGCCGAGCGCCAGACAGATACGTATAACGAACGGCGCATGCGCCGTCCCGTGGACGCATCCCAGTGCGCATACTCACAATCACGACGGAACTACTCCCTTAGATACGCCGGATCACTGCTTACGGCGTGAACGTAACCTACGCCTAGTCATATTCACATCCTACGTAAACTACGTAAAATACGTCGGCTTGTGTTCCCTTTGCATGGATGCTGCTGAGTTACACCTCCTTTATGAGGCATAACTTTGTGCCTGACGTCTGACTTTACGCGCACCGCGTCGGACGGACGGACGTACGTTCGTGAATCGGCGTATCTCCCTCATTTGCATATGTGAATAGAAAATCAATGGGTGCACCAAATACGACCAGCGTAAATATGTGCCCACTCTACGCCGGTGTAGGCAAGTAACGTCGGTCGGATAAAGCCTATTTTCAGGCTTATCTTAGTTTCTGAGTCAGGCGCACGGTGATACGATGGTGCTTTGTGAATCGGGGCCTAAGCTCAGTAAAGAAAGAAAGAAAAAACAAAAAAATGAATGAGCACAAGAGATATTACTTACTATCAATGGTGGTTATTTACTAAAGGCAAATCCACTTTGCACTACAAGTGCACTTGGAATTGCAATCGCTGTAGAGCTGAGGGGAAGCTGCAAGGAAAATAAAACAGCGTTTTATCTTGCACATGATTGGATGATAAAATCAGCAGAGCTTCCCCTCATTTCAGATCTTCCCCTCAGATCTAAAGCGACTGCACTTCCAAGTTTTGCAGCGCACTTGTAGTGCAGAGTGGAGTTGCCTTCTGTAAATCAACCCCATTGTGATTTATCTATTGTGCTGCTGTCTCTTGCTTTTGGCAAATTCTTCCTCCACCAATCCCCCCCACCTCCGCTGCCATAATCTTTTGGCAATAGCCGAGGGACCTGTCATATGCACTCATTAAGACCCCTTTCACACTGGGGTGGTGCAGGTTTTAGCGGTAAAGCGGCGCTAGTTTTAGTGTAGCTTTACCGATGTTATAGCGGCGCTTTTCGGCCACTAGTGGGGTGCTTTTAACCCCCCGCTAGCGGCCAAAAGAAAGGGTTAATAGCACCCGTTAATGCAAAGCATTCATTCCAATGGGCATGGCGTTTTGGGAGTGGTGTATACCACGCTCCTGCACCGCCCCAAAGATGCTGCTGGCAGGACTTTTTTTCCCTTCCTGCAAGCGCACCACCCGATTGTGAAAGCACTAGTGCTTTCACACTGGGGTGGCTTGAGAGGCGCTCTTAAGGCGCCATTTTTAGTGCTAAACTGCCTGAAAAGCATCCCAGGGAGAAAGGGGTCTTACAGTGCTGACAAGCAGGGCCGTCTTAATAGCATCATGGGCCCCTGGGCAAAGTAATGCTCTGGGGCTCCTACAATGGAGACAGTGCAGGTAAATAGATATCAAGTAGGTAGGAGGCAGACAAGCGGAGCTTCCCCTTTTGGGTGGAGCTCCACATTAACTACATGAACAATCATTCTCTACAGCAAAGAAACAGTGGGAAAATACTACATAAACTGTCCTGTGCACATATAATATCTGCTAGATTAATGCCTCCCCATCACTATGGCCCCTCTGCATCGCTATCAGCTTGCCTCCCTTGTGTATCCATCACTCTCAGTGCCACCATTGGGCCCCCAATTTTGAGGCAGCGTGGGCTCAAGGACCAGCTGTTTTGGGGAAAGTGCAGGGGCCCCCCATGCAGCTGGGGCCCCTGGGCAATGCAAAGGTGTGCCCTCTCATTGAGACAGCCCTGCTGACAAGTGCCGATAATCTATGAATGGGGAACGGTCAGATGAATGATAATTCATAGATCATTTTTTGATCATAGAACTTTTAGTACAGCTTCTATAAATGGAGAAAGTTATGGGTGGAAAGGGCAGGCATTGTCAGTACTTTTGAGGAGTGCATGTGACCAGGTCATTTGGCTCTGTTACCCCCCACCAACACAAGAAGGATTGGAGGAGGAATCTCCACTATAGCAGGAGACTGCAGCACAAGGGACATATTTCAGTAACTTATGTCCCTTGTGCTGAATTTTTTCCCCCTAAACTTACTTTTAAAAGCTGAACAGACAAACAGCTATGTACATAAATGTATATATATATTATACATTACACTTATAATATATATTATATATATTACATTTATAGGAACTGTGTGGCCTCCAAAGGATTTGTTTTTCTGTTCATCCAGTGCTGAGATTTACAAAGCTCTGCCCAACAGCACTGTCCTGTTTAGCAGGGGAGAGGACTTGAACTTTCTTTGAAGTTTCATTTTTACTTACAGGTCTCCTGCCCAATCCCACCCTATAACTAAACAGTGAAAGAAGAAGCAGCACACCGATGATCCCATTTCTCTCTCACTCTGCTCTCTGCTCCAAAAAGCACTGCAATCACACAATTAGCTTCTAGTGTGCCTTCCCCTCTTCAAGCTCTGCTGTAGAGTGACTGCAAGAGGCTGATGCCAAGCCAGATTACATAGTTACATAGTCCATCAAGTTCAACTAATTAACAAAACAGATCATACTATCCCATATACACAATTGGCTGCAATCGAGGCAATCGGATATTCCCTGGATCAATTTTACCTATAAATGTCAGTACCCAGTTATATTATGTACATTTAGGAAAAAATCCAGGCCTTTTTTCAAGCAATCTACTGAGCTGGCCAGAACCACCTCTGGAGGGAGTCTATTCCACATTTTTACAGCTCTTACTGTGAAGAAACCTTTCCGTATTTGGAGATAAAATCAATTTTCCTCTAGATGTCCTCTGTGATGACCTTAAAGTGAATAACTCAACACCAAGTTCACTATATGGGCCACCTTATGTATTTGTACACGTTGATCATATCCCCCCTTAAAGCGGCATTCCGCTTGGATTTTTTTTTTAAAGTCAGCGGCTACAAACACTGCAGCTGCTGACTGTAATATAAGGACACTTACCTGTCCTGTCCCCCCTCCCCCTGTAGGAATCATTTCAGCGGAAGTTCCATTTCTGTGTGGAACTCCGCTTTAATCTCCTCTTCTCAAGAGAGAATAAATTCAGTTCCTCTAATCTTTCCTCATAGCTGAGTTCCTCCATGCCTCTTATCAGTTTGATTGCCCTTCTCTGCACTTTCTCCAGTTCCTGATATCCTTTTTGAGAACTAGTGCCCAAAACTGAACTGCATATTCCAGAATAGGTCTTACAGGGGAAAACAATCTTCCTTCTCCACTACGGATTCCCCCAGTTGTACTCTTCCTAGCATGTATGATGCACGAATATTCATAGCCCCCAAGTGCATAACTTTACATTTATTAACATTAAATCTTATCTGCCACTTAGTCGCCCAGTTAGTACATTGAGGTCGGCTTGTAAATTGACAACATCCTGTAAGGACGTTATTCCACTGCATAGCTTGGTGTCATCTGCAAAGACAGAAATGTTACTTTTGATCTCAGACCCAATATCATTTATAAAGATATTAAAAAGTAAGGGCTCTTTCACACGGGCGGCCCGTTCAGGTTTTTTTTCGGACTTGAACGGGCGCTCCGTGCTCCTCTATGGACATGCCACTGATATCCGACCCGGTCCGATCCGCCAAAGTGTGATGGAGGAAAAACCTACTTTTCCATCCGTCTGGCGGATCGGGTGAACACGGACAGACGGTCCATGTTCATCCGATCCCACCATAGGGGAGAGCGGAGAAAAGACAGGGCGGTCCCTGCACAGTGTGCGGGGACCGCCCTGTCATCCGCCAGCTCAGCGGGGATCAACGGAGCGATCCCCGCTGAGCAAGCGGAGGTTCACGGGGCGGATCATTACTGATCCGCCCCATGTGAAAGGGGCCTAAGGGTCCCAACACTGAACCTTGGGGTACACCACTGATAACCTTCGACCATTCAGAGTAAGAATCATTAACCACTACTCTCTGAATTCGGTCCTTTAGCTCGTTTTCTATTCTATCTGGAACTTTAGGTTCCAAGCACTATAAGCTTAAAACGTTGCTTCTACAGTTTTGTGTATTACCTGTAGAAGCAGCTCATTGTTATCCTATGTGGCCATGCACATTAGGACGATTAGAGGCATATTTTAAGTTTAGCATTTAAAGGCAGAATAAAAACCTTCTGGTTTGCGTTTTTGAGAGGTGTTTTTAGGCAGAAAAAAACGCTAAACGCTCCTAAACGCCTGTACAAATATACTCTATATGAGCGTTTTTTCTAATAAAAGAAGTACCCTTTTTTAAGCCCAGTGTGTATGGACCCTTAAAGCTAATGTTTAATGTAAATGTATTTTTTTTACAACCTTGCTGTTTTCATTACATACCGTATTTCAGACCCAGTGATCATGACTTGTTTGAGGGGTCCGCAAGGTGATAGACATAGCTTCCTGGAAACAGAACAACACCCTGCCTCTGTACTTCTTTCAAGAGCCCTCAGTCCTGATGCAAGAAGTAGGTTGCCCTTAGGAGGATTTGTGAATTTCAAAATGCCTTTGGTGTATGAATATTAGACTGGGTAAGTGAGCATTCCAAAGAATGAAAGGGGTGGGCCAGGGAAAGTATGGCTGGGGAGGAAAGGTCTAGATCGGGGATATGCAATTAGCGGACCTCCAGCTGTTGCAGAACTACAAATCCCATGAGGCATAGGCATAGGCTAGGACAGCCATGAGCATGACACCCAGAGGCAGAAGCGTGATGGGATTTGTAGTTTTGCAACATCTGGAGGTCCGCTAATTGCATATCCCTGGTCTAGATGATGCTGGAGACAAGCTCTATCTGACTTGTGAGAAGCTCACAATGTGCAGTGAAGTCAGAGCAATCAATTTCAGTACCGGAGATTAGCCTGTACAATTGTGTACTCCTAATGGTAAGGCTGACGTTCAGATTTAAAATATGACTAGCAGGTAAATAGCATTTTCTGTAAAATGCAATACAATATGGTAACCTGGAGGCATTCTATACACAGATGCTGTACAGAACACCCCCAGAAATATAATTTCCTGCTTGTGTGAAATCTGCACTAAGATACAAGTTCTATTGGGGCATCCCCTGCAACAAAATTGTAATTTATGGTGAGATACTCGCAAAGGCAAATCACTTCTAAAAGGATGCAAACCCTGCGGCCCCGTACACACGACCAGTTTCCTCGGCAGAATTCAGCTTCCGACCGAGTTTCTGGCTGAATTCTGCCGAGGAAACTGGTCGTGTGTACACTTTCAGCCGAGGAAGCCGACGAGGAGCTCGACGAGGAAATAGAGAACATGTTCTCTATTTCCTCGTTGTTCTATGGGAGCTCTCGTCCCGCCGAGCTCCTCGGCGGCTTCAGTGCTGAACTGGCCGAGGAACTCGATGTGTTTGGCACGTCGAGTTCCTCGGCCGTGTGTACGAGGCCTGCCACTTTCCATTTTAGAGACTTGCAAGTGCAGCAGCTGATTAATAATTATATCAGCTAATTTTTCTTCACTTTGCATATGAAAACAGACAAAAAACAAGCTATTTCTTCAGAATAACAAAAGGTATTAATGAGAAACAATGTACATCGATCACCCAGAGGGAAATGTTTTGTTTTTTTTCAACAAAAGTTACTTTTTAAAGTTAGCACTTTCCTTCTGTAGGATGTTAGTTGAGTAATCTTGTTCCACAACCTAATTTTACATTTTCTGCTCTGGTAATCTTGTTAAACTTTTACATATTTATACAGGAATGTTACGCAAAACTCTATTATAAAAGTTAACATATAATTAGCTGTCCTTTAAAAATGAACTCCTAAACGTTCACCTGTAGCTTTTAAATTCCTTCATATTTTTCATCAGATCTTAAAGTGATACAAAAAACACACGGGGCCAGATTCAGATACGCCGTCGTATCTCCAAGGCCGGCCGGTCGTATCTATGCGACTGATTCATAGAATCAGGTTACGCATAGATATCCCTAAGATCCGACAGGTGTAAGTGACTTACACCGTCGGATCTTAGGCTGCAATTCCAGGCCGGCCGCTAGGTGGCGCTTCGGTGGCTTTTACGTGTCGAATATGCTAATGAGCATTTACGTCGATTCAGAAACGAACGACCGCCCGGCGCTTTTTTTTACGTCGTTTGCGTTCGGCTTTTTCCGGCGGAAAGTTACCCCGGCTATAGCAGGGGTAAGTGCGGCGTATCCTATGTTAAGTATGGCCGTCGTTCCCGCGCCGAGTTTTGAATTTTTTACGTTGTTTGCGTAAGTCGTTCGCGAATACGGCTGGATGTAATTTACGTAAACGTCGAAACCAATGACGTCCTTGGAGCAATGCACGCTGGGAAAATTTCCGGACGGCGCATGCGATGTTCGATTGGCGCGGGGACGTGCCTGATTTGAATAGTACACTCCCCCAAACCGCGAAATTTTAATTCCGCCGGGGGATTTACGATACGCCACCGCAAGTTTTAAAGGTAAGTGCTTTCTGAATTAAGCACTCGCCTCAAAAACTTGCGGCGGCGGATCGTAAATCAGATAGGTTACGCGGATCTAAAGATCCGCTAACCTATCTGAATCCGGCCCATGCTGTTTAATTTACATTGTCCCTTCTATTTCTGTATATGAATTAGGGGGACCATTTTCCTAATCAATATACAGCTGTCACATATCTGCAGGGAAACATAAGCAGGAGGAGCTTCTAGTCCTCTGCAACTGGTCACATGTTCAAAATAAAATTTCACACGGTCAGTCCGACCCAATTGGACCCTCCATTCACCTCTAAGGAGTGGCAGATGTAAACCGACTTGTGTCCTATCTCCAATCTGATCTGCTAAAAAAGAGTATAGTGTGCTGTGTCCGTGTCCAGGTCCGCCCTGCATATACAGAGCAGACTTGCACCTGCCATCTGCCCGCTCCGTTTATTGAGGCCCGCGACCAGTTACCAAGTCGCGTAAGTGGCCCACACGCTTCAAAAGGTTGGGCGCCCCTGATGTAAGGTTTGAAGGAAGGAACCTGCCCGCCAGGGGGGTCACAGAATCTGACAATCTTAGATATGTTGAAGGAGAGATGGTATTCTTGGGCTACCAAAGAGTTGAGTTTGTAGCCTGTTTCTATTTTCTGGCACTGAAAATATGCCACACAATATTTCCACAGCTGGATCAAAGCTCTCAAATTTAAAGGTTTACTGCAGGGTGAATTTGGCATTGCTGCTTACAGCTTGCAGCCTATTCCAGTGCTCTGGCACTGCAAAAGTACCATGCAATGCTTCTGCAGCTGGACATCGGCTTCCAAGTTTCTAATGTTTGCTGCATGGTAAATCCTGCTTTGTGTCACCAAGGTTATGATCTATTCTGGTGCTCCAACACTCAAGAATATTTGTGACTATTGTCCCTCACATAATTCATCCTAATGTTTTTTTCCAAGATAAAACCTCTCTCGTCTCTCACTCTTATGTTGTGGCCTAACCAATCTGCTTACATACTGTCCAACCACCGTACAGTATTTGTGTCTATTGTCTCTCAGTTAATAACATTTCAGTTAATATTTCAAGTAAAACTGAAAAAAATGCAGCCTAACCAAGCAGGTTATATATTTTCAGCCACGATAATGTTGTTATTAAAAGAAAAAAAACTGCCTTGTCTCTCTTTCTTACATAGGGGCCTTACTTAGCTGCTTACATACCACCCAACCACTGTATAATATTTGTATCTTTGTCTCTCAAATAATACACTGAAATGTTTATTTAAAAAAAAACTTGCCTCAACTTTGCCTCCTTCATTGGGTCTAAAAAACCTGCTTACGTACTGTCCAGCCACTGAACAATATTTATGGCTGTTGTCTCAAATAATACACTTTACTGTTTCTTACAACATAAATTCTGTCTTGTTTCTATCTCCTACATTGCAGCCTTACCATGCTCCTTATATGCTGTCCAGCTACTGAACAATATTTTGTGACTACCTTCCCTCAAGACAAAGTTGGACCTGTCTCTCCCTTTGATATTGCAGCCTAACCAATATGCTTACAAACTATCCAGCCACTGAACAATATTTGTGGCTACTGTCTTTAAGATAGTGAACTCTAATTTTTATTGCAAAATAAAACCTGTCTCATTCTATTTGCAGCCTATTCAAGTACTTGTGTACTGTTCTACCAAGTGTATATTTAGACTTAAATAGAATTAACTAGGGATACAGAGATGGGAGGGGTGTGAGAAATGTAGAGTTATAGTTTTACATTTTCTTGAATTTGTTTGTGCACCCTGATTTAACATTTTTTGCAGTCACTTATAGGTAGATTCAGAAAGAGTTAGGCTGGCTTATCAGTAGATAAGTCGACCTAACTCAGAATCTACGCCGACTTATGTTTAAGCGTATGCTCAAACAGAGATATGCTTAAACATATCTAAGATACAACGGCTTGCGCGGTCCTATCTTAGATTGCAATATTTCGGATGGCCGCTAGGTGGCACTTCCATTGCGGTCGGCGTAGATTATGCAAATTAGTAGATACGCCGATTCACGAACGTATGCCCGGCCGATGCAGTACTTTTACGCCGTTTACGTAAGAGATAGGCCGCATAAAGTTAGAGCTAGGCCCTAGTTGGAATAGTAATGTCAAGTATGGCCGCCGTTCCCGCGTCGAAATTCGAATTTTTTACGTCGTTTGCGTAAGTCGTCCGTGAATCGGGATTTACGCCGTTTACGTCCACGTCAAAATCAATAGGCCCGTGCGGCGTACTTAGCCGCAATGCACACTGGGAAATGTAGGCGCCCGGCGCATGCGCAGTAGAAAAAGAAACGTAAAAAACGTGAGGTCAAGCTCCATTAACATAAAACACGCCCCCCCTCAAACACATTTGAATTAGGCGCCCTTACGCCCGCCGATTTAGGCTACGCCGCCGTAACTTAGCAGGCAAGTACATTGTGAATCATGTACTTGCCTCGCTAACTTACGGCGGCGTAGCTTAAATTCCTTAAAGGGTCACTAAAGGAAAAAAAAAATTTGTATACAATTAATGACTGCAAGGTTAAAAAACTAGTAAATACCTATTAAATTCCTTCATATATATCACCTCCGGCATTCTTGTTTCTGTTCTCTCATTCACTTCCTGGTTTGCATCGTTTGTTCATGTAAAAACTACATTTCCCAGTATGAATTGCGGCACGCCCAGTAATTCACACCTCGTTGAAGTCTCTAACACTTAAAGAGCGTCCTGCCGCACAGATGTAGTTCCCAGGAGGGGGTGAGCACGTTACTCACCACCGCAGTAAAGCCTCCCTTCACGGTGGTGAGTAAAATCAGACAAGCAGGAAGTGAACAGAACAGAGAAGAAATAGAGCAACTTCTGAGCAAAAACGAACAATGAGGAAGTGAAAAGAGGAATGTCTGCAGGTAAAGGATGCTTATTATGAAAAAAAAAATTCCTTTACAACCCCTTTAAGCTACGCCGCCGCAAAGTTGCGGCAATATACGTGAATCTACCCCTATGTAATTTGTGGTGCACAGTTTTGCCTTTCAGCTATTGAAGCCTAACATTTTAAAATAATGCGTGTCTGCCCTTTGAAATGTTTGCTAATTTATTCATAAATATACAACCTAATTACAATAGAGAGAAAAAAAGATGATGTAAGGGAAAGGGTATGAGGATTTTGTCAAGCTTTTTTCACATATACAGCATATGTTTATGTTTTATGTTTCTATGCCATTATTTTGCTATGTGGATTTTTTAATAGATAGAAATTAAGTTATTTTAAAACACCTCCAGATTCTTGCTTGGGCAACATAATGGCTAAGTGGTTAGCACTCTGGCCTTTTAACTTGTATGTCTCGTACACACGATCGGTTTTCTTAACAGGAAAAGTGCGATGTGAGGTTTTTGTCAGGAAAACTGACCGTTTGTATGCTCCATCACACTTTTTCTGTCAGTTTTCCTGCCAAGAAAAGATTGAGAGCAGGATCTCAATTTTCGTGACAGGAAAAAATCCTATCGCGAATCATGTTCGTCTGTATGCAATTATGACGCGGAAAAAACATGCATGCTCAGAATCAAGCAGAAGAGCCAAACTGCCTATTAAACTTCATTGATCTCGGCTTGTTGTACGTGTTGTACGTCACCGCGTTCTTGACGTTTGGAGTTTCAGCCAAGATTTCAGTGACCGTGTGTATGCAAGACAAATTTCAGCCGTTTCCCTGCTGAAAAAAACCTCTTGTTTTTCCTGACGGAAAAACTGATCGTGCGTAAGAGGCATAAGTCTTTCTTTTGGATCTCACGAAGGACAGAGTCTGCATGATGTTGTGTGTGTTTTGCCCACGTTCATAAAGATTTCTTTCAGATACTACAGTTTCCTTAGCCCTAAAGGTTGTATGAGTGTGGGAGGAATATACTGTAAGGTTGTAGGCTTCTTTATTGATATAGTTGTATATTGCATGCCAGTGTAAACTTTATATACATGAAATTAAATATACACTCTACCCAGTCACTGGAATAATACAATGTAGATCAAAGAAAATGCGTAGAGAATCACGGGCAAACCAGAATTCTTAAAAAAAAAAAAACTTGCACTAACCCAACCTCAGTAAAAAATACAGTTTTAATCACTTCCTGCTGCTAATTTCACCATGGAGCACCAGTTACTGGACAATTATGCAGGCGGCAGGGGAAGTGGCTTGATTGTAATGCATTGATTGTAGCTTGGGTACTAGAAAATGTCAAAAATAGCGTGGGCTTAATCTTTGGACAGGGCAGCAGAATTAAAGGGAATCTATCCTTTGTGTAGAACCCTGGTGTTTATGCAGGGTTGCTAAGTAAATTTAGTTTGCCAGGCAGTAGTTGCCCTGGTAATTCTTAGTAGATCCACTGATTCTTTTCTAGTTCTGGACTTACTGCACCTTCTCTCTTCTGTCGCTAGGTGGCGTTATGCTGGTGACATGAAATAGACAATGGCTTAGCAAGGTCAGGTTATGAATGGATGGGGTGTCTCAGCCAATTGGTGGGGGTTTCTGTAGTCCCTTGGCCTGCTGGGAGAGCCCATTTATTTGGGTGGGGTCAGGTGATCGGTGTTCTGTGCCACCTTGACAGCTGTCTGGGTGGAGGTGTGCTATGCTTCCCTGAGCTGCTAGGCTAGAAGCCTGAAGCCTATCCCGGTGACATCTGGCTGCTAGGCTGTCTGAGGGCCTATCCAGAAGCAGGAGAAGCAGCGCAGGGTTAGGACTGCAGGATTGGAGTCCAACCGAGAGTAACGGTTCAGCCAGAGGGAGAACCAGTTGAGGTCGGAGGTAGAAGGGAAGCTGTTGCCACTAAGGGACCATCCCACTTGTTACCGGAGACCATTGTGAGTAAGCAGGAGCAGAAAGGCAAATAGACTGTGCACTTTTGCAATTGCAGTTTCTCCAGAGCTTAGTAAATGAGGTAAAGCTTAACCACTTCAATACCAGGCACTTACACCCCCTTCCTGCCCAAGCCAATTTTCAGCTTTCGGCACTGTCACTGTTTAAATGACAATTGCGCGGTCATGCTTACACTGTACCCAAACAGAATTTTTATCATTTTGTTCCCACAAATAGAGCTTTCTTTTGGTGGTATTTGATCACCTGTGAGATTTTTATTTTTTGCTAAACAAATAAAAAAATACAGAAATGTTTGATAAAAAAAAAGTTTTCTTTTGTTTCTGTTTTCTCCTTCACTGATGGCCACTGATGGCCACTGATAAGGCGGCACCGACGAGGTGGCACCAATGAGGTGGCACTGATGATGGGCACTGATAGGTGGCACTGATGGGCACTCATGGGTGGCACTGGTGGGCACTGATAGGCAACACTCATGGGCACTAAAAGGCTGCACTGATGGATACTTATGAGTGGCACTGATAGGCGGCACTGCTGGGCACTGATTCTTGGCACTGATGGACACATATATGCGGCACTGATAGATTGCATTTATAGGCATCACTGATGGCACTGGCAGGCATTGGCGATGGGCACTAACTGGCAGCTGCCTGGTGGTCTAGGGTGGCATACCTGATGGTCCAGTATGATGGCCATCCTTGGTGGTCCTGGGCGAACATCCGAGGGGGGGCTGCATTAACAATCAGCGCAGATCCCCCCTGTCAGGAGAGCAGCCGATTGGTTCTTCTCTACTCGCGTCTGTCAGATGTGAGTGAGGAAAAGCCGATCAATGGCTCGTCCTATTTACATCGTGATCAGCCATGATTGGACACGGCTTATCAACAATATTCGGTGTAGTAGTGTGTCAGACTGACACACCGCACCACCGATCGCCACGATGCGCACCCCACGGGCGTGCGGCGGCTGTTATCCTGATGGACGTCATATGTAGTCCAGTCAGGATAACTGAACCACCACCCGGTCGTCATTTTGCTATAGGCTGGGCGAGAAGTGGTTAACTTTACAAAGAACATCCATTAAACGTGCAAAAAAAAACACTTTTTTTTCTTGCACGTGATTGGATAATGAAAGTTAACAGAGCTCTTCCTCATTTACTAAGCTCTGGAGCAACTGTCTATTTGCCTTTAGTAATTCAATCTCTTTGCTGTAGCACTTTATACAGAAAATGTACTTGTAACAAAGTAAAAGTATTACTCCAGATCATTAGGTGGCAACGTGAGCAATTCACTAGATACAGTGTTAACTATCAACTAGAGAAATGCACAGTTAATGTAGCAATATGACAGCCCAGCAACATTGGAGAATGAGAAAGCTGTACCATATGACATTAGTCTAATGTGAATATAATACAGTACTTAGATTGTTTAGGTCAAATTTTAAAGGTAATTATTTAATTCTAACTAACCAGTAAAGCTTTTTCTTCTAAATATGAACAAGCTATAATGATATGCATTTTTACCATGACGTGTACCAGAAAGTTGGGTTGGGATGCAATAGAGTAAATGCAACCATTTGCTCCAGAACAAGCTGCAGTTTCTAAAGCAATCAACATGCTTTCTTGTATAAAAGAGGCATGGGGTTGAATTACTAAATGGAAATCTACTCTGCACTGCAAGTGCACTTGAAATTTCAGTCTCTGTAGATTGCTGTAGATCTGAGGGGAAGCTCTGAAATGAGGAGAAGCTCAGATGGAGGAATGGAGGAGATGCCGGATCCCGCTGCCGATGCCGGATCCCGCTGCCGATGCCTGCCACCTGCCACCTAGATTCGGTAAGACAGCAAGCTAGGGGAGCTGGGGGGTTTGAGGTTCCGGGGGGTTGTTTTGCCACCCCCCCCCCCCCCAAAAAAACAAAACCACCAGCCGCCACTGACTGAGGGTATAGGATTGTGTATATGGAGGTTTTCTATTGATGTTTGATTTTATTTTCTATTGATTGAACCAGATGGGACTGTCTTTTTTTCAACCTGAATAACTTGTGACAATGCTACTAGTTCACGGGTTTAGAAATGGTGGCGTTGGATCCTGCATCTGCATTTATTATTTGTTGACATTTATATAAGACAGTTCAATATTTTCCAAGACTGTGCAATCTGAACACCAGGAACCACCTGTTCATTCCAAACTTATCTCAAGTGATCAACTTTTATTCATGTCATAAAATGTTAACTATTAGAAGTAGTTCAGCATTTCTAATAAGTGTACCTAGGACACTGGAAACAAAAGGCTCTTATTGCTTATATCAGTGCCATCTTTGTGGTGGCAAGGGGGTTAAGGGACTGTTTTGGCCATCTGAATATATGAAAACAAGGTTTGATAAGAGTGCAAATTGATTTAGTTCCCGGGCTGACAGCTTTTAATTTCTAACAACAGATGTTTGCTGCATAACAACTGATAGAAATAGTTTCCAGTGTTGAGTCACAGTGTGGAAATTGTATTTATGAGAGACGTTCTGGTAGAGGCAGACAAATGTGTCTTATTTTCTGAGGAAGCATTCATTTACAAGAGCGGATGACATGTAATGGCACCAGTGACTGTTAAAAGCTAAATTGTTATTGTGTTCTCCTACAGACATGAAACGCGTATTACTCCACTGTCAATACGTGTCAACCTCTTTAAATGTCATCTTTTTAAAGCTTTGAATACATTTTTTCTGATGAAATCCAAGTGCTGGCTATTTTGTTACTAGTTCTAAACCCATTACTAATAGTAAGACTTTTGAGGTGGTAATGAGAAGTGGAAAAGCATTGGAAGAGATTTACTAAAACTGGTGCACACAGAATCTGGTACAGCCGTGCATAGTAACCAATCAGCTTCTAGGTTTTACTATCAAAGCTTAATCACTTGCCAACTGCCGCACGCCGTTTTATGTTGGCAGGGGCAGGCAAACGGGCATACCTGTATGTCCCTTTGAATTTGCCGCCTACTTGATGTTTGCCGGCGACCCCGCGATCGTGACACTGAGAGCCGGTTCACACTGGGACGACTTGCGATCCGACTTCATGTCACCTCAAGTCGTCCCAAGTCGCGCTGTAGAGAAAAACAATGGGAGTGAATGGGAGCGGTGTTAATACACACGACTCAAGGCGATCCGACTTCAGAAAAGGTTCCTGTTCTACTTCAATCCGACTTGTAGGCGATTTGTACCCATTGATTTCAATGGAAGTCGCCTCAGAAGTCGGATCACTGTCTTAACTGAAGCGACTTTCCAGGAAGATAACATACATTTCTCAGGCAAACCTCTGCTTCCCCCCTCCCTCTCCCAGAGATGATTGTTGTTTTATTGGCCACTGAAAAGTCTCCTGTCCTGGAGACGACTTCAAGTTGTGTTGTAAATCGCCCCAGATCGCCCTGTGGTTCATGTTCAAGTCGTGTCGGAGTCGCCTCTGAAAGTCGTGCTGGAAGTCGTGTTGCCCTAGTGTGAACCGACTCTTCGAGCTAGAATAGGGAGATGCCTATGTAAACAAGGCATTTCCCTGTTCTGCCTAGCAACATGACAGGGATCTACTGCTCCCTGTCATCGGGAGCAGTGATCTCTGTCATGTTGTAGTAAGCCCATAACCCCTACAGTTAGAACACCTCCCTAGGACACACTTAAAGGGGTTGTAAAGGTAAAAAATGTTTTCCCTAAATAGCTTTCTTTACCTTAGTGAAGTCCTCCTTCACTTACCTCATTCTTCGATTTTTCTTTTAAATGTCCTTATTTCTTCTGAGAAATCCTCACTTCCTGTTCTTCTGTCTGTAACTACACACAGTAATGTGACACTTTCTCCCTGGTGTGGAGAAAGATTCTTGAGGGGGAGGGGGCGAGCAGGTGGGTCAGGAGGCTATCTACTTTTCAGATAGAGAAAGGAGCTATGTGTTAGTGGGCGTCCTGACACTCCTGCTCGCCCCCTCCCCCCTTAAGAGGCTTTCTTCACACCAGGGAGAAAGCCTTGCATTACTGCGTGTAGTTACAGACAGAAGAAGAGTGAAGGAGGACTGCACTAAGGTAAAGGAAGCTATTTAGGGATTTTTTTTTTTACCTTTACAACCCCTTTAAACCCTTGATCGCCCCCTAGTGTTTAACCTCTTCCCTGCCAGTGTCATTTATACAGTAATCAGTGCCTATTTGTAGCTCTAATCACTGTATAAATGACAATGGTCCAAAAATAGTGTCAAAAGTGTCCGATGTGTCCGCCATAATGTCGCAGTCCCAATAAAAATCGCAGATCACCACCATTACTAGATAAAAAAAAAAAATAATAATAAAAATGCCATTAATCTATCCCCTATTTTGTAGACGCTATAACTTTTGTGCAAACCAATCAATATACACTTATTGCGATATTTATTATCAAAAATATGTAGAAGAATACATAAACCGTGACCGTGCAAGAAATTCCTTTTTTTATATATTTTTTGGGGATATTTATTATTGAAAAGTTAAAAAAAAATAGCTTTTTTTTTTAAATTGACGCTCTTTTTTTTTTACAACACAAAAAATAAAAAACGCAGAGGTGATCAAATACCACCAAAAGAAAGCTCTATTTGTGGGGAAAAAAGGACATCAATTTTGTTTGGGTACAGCGTCACACTAAAGCGACACAATACAGAATCGCAAAAAAAATTCTGGTCAGGAGGGGGGTAAATCCTTCCGGGGCTGAAGTGGTTATAGTGGTTGTAAACTGTGGATGTTGTAAAAAAAGAGAGACAATACAGCAACAATACAATTTAATACAAGAGGGTTAGGAGGGCCCTGCTCCTGGGAGCTTACAATCTAATAGACCAGGTAGAACCATTCACTAGTTTCTTCTCTCCCTCAGCTGGTCCGGAGACATTGCCTATGTACCCAAGTCCAGCTCTGTCTATTTGATGCTCCCATTATTTGTATACCTCACTCTTCTTACAAAACTCCCATTTATCTCACAGACTGAAAAAATATGATTCTAGAAGAGAACCTTGATGGGGAGAATGCAAAAGCAGAGTTAAATATAATTGTAGACACAACCCCTAAGGAGCATGAAAAAAGGAACCTTCTGTCTCCTAGAATTACCCAATTAGAACTTAGATCCCCTCTTTCAACCAAGATCATGTGAACAAATACCTAAGGATTTGGTTGTATGAATAGCACATGAAGGGATCTGGGGTTGCATTCTCATCAGGAGTGAATAGGTAATTGCGTTATTGTTCTCCCCGTGGGACCCCCTTCCCCCGCCTTCCTCTTTATCTTCTACAGAGTAGGGGGTACTTATCCCAAAAAATATGTGTGATGGCATAACCAGTGTATGCATTAAAACCAAATGTTTTGTAGCCTTTAATCTTATCACTTCTTAAAGGGGTTGTAAAGGTTTGTTTTTTATATTCTAAATGGGTTCCTTTAAGCTAGTGCATTGTTGGTTTAAATACCTTTTCCTTTGATTTCCCTTCTAAATGTTTTTTTTCTTTGTTTTCTTTGTCTGAATTTCTCACTTCCTGTTCCTCCTCAGTAAAGTGTTCAGTAAGCTGTTCTAAATGACTTTCCACCGCTCGTATGATGGTGGAAAGCTTACTGAGGAGAAACAGGAAGTGAGAAATTTAAACAAATAAAAAAAACATTTAGAAGGGAAATGGAAGGAAAAGGTAAGTGAACCAAAAATGCACGAGCTTAGAGGAACCCATTTAGAAAATAAAAGACGAACCTTTACAACCCCTTTAATGCGATTAATGGATTTATGCAACATATGTGGTTGTGCTATGACCCATATTTTTGGCGATTACTGTAACAAAAATCAACAAGTTGGATATACACCTGGTGGTTAGTGTAGGCAAGCATGGACCAACCTAGAGTGGTAAAGCTGCTATGTTTAGGTGATACTTACCTCTCTAATTCCATGGGCACACAGACAGGTGTCACATACATTTTCTGCCTCATTCTTAAGCCTCGTACACACGACCGAGGAACTCCTCGTCGAGTTCCTTGTTAGGTTGTCGAGGAACTCGACAAGGCAAGTTTCTCCATTCCCGTCGAGGAAAAAGAAGACATGCTATCTTTTAGGCTCGACGGGATCCTCGACAGTTTCCTCGTCGAAAAATGTACACACGACCGGTTTCCTCGACAAAAAAAAAATGTTTTTTGCCGAGAAACTTGGTCGTGTGTACGAGACCTGACACCTTATTGAGCTTCCAAACTCCCCTCCCTGAAATTTATAGATTGTGACATTTTGTGAGTTTTTCTGGGGAAGATCAGGCTTGATATTTTATAGGCTGTTACACGAGTTTTATGATGTAGGCATTGTTCTGTTTTATTTTATTCTTTCAATTTCAAGAATGTTACAGTGATCTTTTAAAACCATTAAAGTGTTTTCTTTATTACTATTTTATTGTTGGCAATCATTGTCTCTTGGTGCTGGTCGCAGTCCTGTAATATTTCAGCCTTTCTATTACTCTTTATCCATCCCAGTAAGACCATTACCATAGCTTAAATATTTTAAAGCAGGTCCATTTGAATTGGTTTGAGATTGTGGGTGGGTGCATTAGCATGCTAGACAAATTACCCTGGACATGGGTCACAGATTGATTCTAAGTATTCAGATTTCTGAACAGCACTGTAGGGTAGGGTATTGTTAGGGCGGCTTCACACTGCCCTGGTGCAATCCCGCAGGTTGTGTGCAGGTTAGTGGCAATTTCCTATAGACTTCTATGATGTCCTGTGGTTTTGGTGCGGTTTCAGAAATCGCACAAAAAGGAGTTTTTATTCCCTTTCTAAATAAGCACCAAAACCACAGGACCTCATAGAAGTCTATAGAAAAACGCAGCTAACCTGTACAAAAACAGCAAGTTAACTGGGTTTTTAGCAAAACGCAGCAGGGCAGTGTGAAGCTAACCTTATGTACATTTCTTAAATGAATATGATCATTACTGAGTATTATGTTTCCACAGTAGGTGTAAGACATGCATATGTCTCTCTACAGGTAGAACTTTTATGCAATTTATTTATTGGATGGATGGAGGTAAGGATAGAATAGGAAGAGTGGATAGAGAGAGGAATAGATAATAAAGGCTTGGATGGAAAGAGTGATGGGGGTGTAGGTAGGAGGGGAGAGTATGAAAATATGGTTGGCTGAATGGTGGAATGGCTAGAAGAGGGACGTAGAGGGGCATAGATCTGACTCACAACGATCTTTAGATAGTCCTGAAAAAAATCTTAGTCAATAAAAACAATAGGTCATTTTTAAAATGACGATGTCATGTATGTAGAAGTGAGCTCCTTTGCAATTCTGGTGGTAACCCTCAACCATAATTATTGCCTTTAATTTATATCCATTGATGGATTTGGTACTTCACCAAATTGTTGTGTTGTTATCGCAATAACAACACTGCATCATATATAATATATATGATACAACTGATTGAAGTAATGCATGTGTGTTCAAAACAATGGAGATTTCTTTAATGGCCAGATGATTTTTTTTAAAGATTCTCTGTACTGTGATAAGTATGGAGAATAATATTCATCCCCGATGTATTTGCTGAGCTAGAGACCAGATGGCCATTTTTCGTTATGACCATTACATTGCATCTACATTACAGGCAACAACAGCTGGAGAGGATTCTAACATTAGGAGGCAGTTGGAGCATGCATTGTCTGCATCTTAGGTCTGCACTAAAATTAGTAAGTTTGATGTGGAGGGCAACGGGGAACCAAATACCAAGTTTAGATTAAAAGAAGCAATACCAATTAATTAACTAATGAATACTCTTAATGCCCATTATTTTTAGTTCCAATGCTGACTATGCTGCAACTCAGCTCTGTGAAACTAAAGACAAAATAAAAAAGTAAGTACAATTATGTAAATGAGCTCCTAACAACATTGCCAATTGTGTATGTTATAATATGCACACAGAGGCTGCACTAGACACAGACACCTGTGGTATGTCCCTTAGGCCGCGTACACACGGCCGAGAAACTCGACGGGCAAAACACATCGTTTTGCTCGTCGAGTTCCTTGTGAAGCCACCGAGGATCTCGGCGAGCCAAATTTTCCCATTGCCATCAAGGAAATAGAGAACATGTTTTCTTTTTGGCCCGACGAGTTTCCTCGTCAAAAAAGTGTACACACGACCGGTTTCCTCTGCAAAAAAAAAAAAACCCAGCAAGCTTCTTGCTGGTTTTTGCCGAGAAACTCGGCCGTGTGTACGGGGCCTTAGATGTTCTATTGGGCACCTTAGGTCTTTGGTCAGTGATCAGCAAGCATATTTAAAGTTTTTTAATATTTATACCTGGTAAATTGTTGTTGCTCCTACCCTTTTTTATGCTCAATGCCATCCATCCATATACTGTTGCTGTGTGAATTCATGATGTGTTTTGATATCAGCACATCACCAAATATTCTTCCTACAATGCCTGAAGCTCATCTTCTCCCTGTAACTGCCTACTAGGATGTGATATATAAGTAATAAGTAATAAGTGTGCCTACAACAGTATAGAAGGGGTGTTGGGTGTATAAAGTGGGCAATTTTTGAATAGTAATGATGACTGAACAGGGTTACTTGTTCATAAATGGCTTAACAAGTGGGATGATGGCTAGAGGAGAAAGGGGGCTTTACATGTTGCCTGCCATGGGTGAATGATAAACCATAGATAGGCATGTCATGGGAATAAGAGCTTGCCATCTAACTATGTCCCTACATCTAAACCTGTATTTTAGCTATGTTCTTAATCTGCCACAGTAAACAAATTTACTACTCCCTACACCATTATCTGCAGTAGCTCAACTCTTTTAGGAGCCATTTACATCTGCACGTTCTATGTACTGGTTGTTGTATGCACATTTTAGGTCTATCTTACACGTGTTTTACATATGTTGCCATTGAACTCTATGTTGCTGGAAACTGTACTAAAGATATACAGTAGCAATCAGGACTTTGTAATGCACTGCACCCACAATGCACCTAAACTGTGCATTTGTGAATGAGATCTTAAATCTTAGCAACACTCCTGGCCTACACCTTCATAGAAAATACTAATGTGCATTTTTAGGGTTGCTTATCGTTCTACCAGCTGCCTTGTTATGCTTGGGGAGGCAGCATGGTGACAGTTGGTTAATATTTTTCTGTGGCATAACTAGACACAAAATCACTACATGTAAAATACTGCTTCGGCATTGTACTATCCTAAGTGAAGATATGTTCTCTTTTGATTATTTTCAGAAATGTATCTAGATTCGTCCATGAATGATATTAAAACTTTTATTTCAAAATCCTTCCCGTAATCCCAATACACCTGAGAAAATATTAATGTGATATTGTTTAAACATTACATAACCTTTTGTAAAAATTCGAACAAAACCTAGACATGAGTTAAAGCTAACTGTGTGTGACAGGTCTTTAGTCAGGTGTAATGAAAGAACCAAGAAGGGCTGTTTTCACCACAAATGCCAAAGCTACAATTTCAAATCTTGGATTATGCAATACTTCTCAGTAGTGCTACTTTGCTTAAAAGATTGTACAAAAAATCTTAGCTATAGATCTTGGTTGCTTTTGAAATAGTTGTGTTAGACTGGCTCAACACTTATACTACCTGATTATCTTATTTTCTGATCTGTTATATTGCTTGCAAAAACGGCAAAGTATTTAGCCACTGTAACAATCATGGATCACCACACCATGTTGTTTTTCATCTAGGTAACAGTCAATATGCAGTATGTAACCAGTTATTTTAACCGGTTAAGACCCGGACCATTAAGAAGGTTAAGAACCTTGCCCCTTTTTGCGCTTCGGCACGGCGTCGCTTTAACTGACAATTGCGCGGTCGTGCGACGTGACTCCCAAACAAAATTAGCGTCCTTTATTTCCTACAAATAGAGCTTTCTTTTGGTGGTATTTGGTCATTTCTGCGGTTTTTATTTTTTGCACTATAAACAAAAATAGAGCGACAATTTTGAAAAAAAATCAATATTTTTTGCTATAATAAATATCCCAAAAAAAGATATAAAAAAACTTTTTTGTTCCTCGGTTTAGGCCGATACGTATTCTTCTACCTATTCTTGGTAAAAAAAAATAAGCGTTTATCGATTTGCGCCAAATTTATAGCGTCTACAAAATAGGGGATAGTTTTTATGGTATTTTTATTAATAATTTTATTTTTACTACTAATGGCGGCAATCAGCGATTGTGTGACCACATGTGTGTTTCTGACTGTAGGGGGGCGGGACTGGATGTGTGACATCAGTGATCGTCGTTCCCTATATCAGGGAACAGACGATCACTGACATTGCCACAGAGAAGAACGGGGAAGGTTTGTTTACACTCACCTCTCCCCGTTCTTCAGCTCCTGTGACCGATCGCAGGACACCCGCGGCGATCGGGTCCACGGGTCACGGAGCTTCGGACCGGCTTGCGCCCCATGGCTGGGCTCTTAAAGAGGACGTATATATACATCCATCTGCCAAGCCGTGCCATTCTGTCGACGTATATAGTCGTGCGGCGGTCCTTAAGTGGTTATTGTAAACCTGTACTAAGTGACATAAGGCTCGATTTGCAAAGATTTGACAGCAGTCTAATGGCCCGCTTAATAGTCGCAAGTAGTAATTGAATAGGTTACTAAAGTCACGAAAATTCTCGTAAAAAAATCGGAAGTGATGTCATGTGTTGTAATGTATTTGTATTGTATTTTCGAACGACAACTATAGTGACTAAACGAAAATCGTACGATCTGGTAAATTTTTGTGCTTGTTCAATCGAATAATATCGGATAAACTGTCGTGATCGGCTCTCGAAAGTAGTGTACAAACAATCCGAAAATTGTACGATTCTTCCTCGGACGGCAGTTTTCCTTTGATATTTGGATCATGTGTATGGGTCATAAGCCACATAATTTAGTCATTTTCACTTTGTTTGTACTCAACTGAAAATAACTGAAAAACAGCATAACTACCATGGAGTGTTAGGTTTGTTAGTTGAGCCCACACAGGGGCTGCCTTAATTGATACTTTCTTGGTCACTGACCTAGAACATACCAACAGTCAGAACAGCAAATCTGCATACGTGTTTCAGGTAAGTGACTCAAAGCATAAGGTGTGAACTCTTTTACCTGTGTGCTTAAGGCCACAATCTGTGCTTCTGGAATGCCTAAGACCAAAACTTTTGTTTTGTTCCAGATAGGGCAAGGAATGGCTGAGACCACCATGTTTGCTTCTTGCTTTTTATATCCTGTTGGCAGATTTCATTTCACTTCCCTTTTTAGAGACATAACAGAAAGTAGTGGAAATCTCTTTGGAGTAAAGGAAATCCTCCCTTAGGATGTTGTCATTTGAACAGGTTTCCCTATTTAAACATTTTCCCTGTTAGAACTTTGAATTTCCCATCCCGCTTTGACCCAGTGACACTGCAGATACCTAAACAGCAATAAAAACTTAGCAAAGGTTGTAACCTTTCAAACTCTATCAAAAGCTTAAAACAGATACAGTTTGGTGATAGCAGTTTGAAGTCTCATCTGACAAAAAATATATTTTGCATGTCTTTTCATAATTTGTTTTTGTCTGTACACTGACTTTAGCATTTGCACAACGCAGAGTCTGTTAAAGGCACCTGTAGGAATGGCAGGGCCATCTTAATAGCATAATGGGCCCCTGGGCAAAGTAATACTCTGGGGCCCCTACAATGATGACAGTGCAGGTAAACAGACATCAAGTAGGTGGGCGGCAGGCTGCCTCCCCTGTGTATCTATCACTGTCAGTGCCATCATGGGGCCCCCAATTTCGGGGCAGTATGGGCTCAAGGACCAGCTGCTTTGGGGAAAGTGCAGGGGGGGCCCTGAGCAGTGCCCAGGTGTGCCCTCTCATTAAGACAGCCCTGAAGAATGTAGCCATGTGGTGGGATAATGTAACCCATGGGTGCTCAACCTGTGATCCTCCAGCTGTTAAGGAACTACAAATCCAATGAGGCATTGCAAGCTGATGACAGTTACAATCATGATTCCCAAAGGCAGAGGCATGAAGGGAGTTGTAGTTCTGAAACAGCTGGAGGGCCACAGGTTGAGGACCCATGATTTAGCCCGATGGCTGAAGAAATAAAATGTGTGCGTACATACTGGTATCACTGGAAGAGGGCTGTGCATACTTGCACATTAAGATAAATACTGCCTTGGTCACCCCCAATACAGTTCGGTTCTAAAAGCAAAGGATCAATATGAAAATGAAAACAATGAAAAGAAATGGAGCAACGGTGGTGTCTGTGGCTGTCCTCAATAAGTAACACATTTAGACAAAAGAAAATAAACTCTGTATATCTGAGCACACCAAAAATAAATACATGTTCTTGGTGAGGATACTGTAAATTACCCAGCATAACCAAAAAATAACATGTTTCAGAAATCTCCTATTACCTAATAGAGCCTTCTTGCGTTGGTGCATCTAAAAATAGTAGTAGTAGGAGAGTGGAAATGAAGGGAGAAAAGGAAAGCATGAGCCACATACGTTCAACGCAAATTCTGAGTCTGTGCTTCTGACATCACTGTTTCCTGTTCGGTATTTTTGTTCACATTGTGATTTAATCTGGTTTAGTCACTTTCAGAGGATGCCAGATAACATGCCAGTGGTGTGTTTTTTTCCTTCGCTTTAAAATAGAACTAGAGGAAACATTTAAGAACAAAGAGAACATTTGCAGTAACAGATCTGACTTTTTCTGGTATATCGTCAACAGACAGAGTTACATTTTTCGAAGGGTTTTTCCACCAGCAAACCTTGACAGGAGATCCCTAAGTGTTTTTCAACTCTGGAGAAATATTGACACATCTTATGCTTTACTAAAGTTTACGTAACTAAACGGAAATCAAACAACTCACAGATATAAAAAAATGAATCATGATGAAACGTGGCAATAACCTTATACAAAATACCTTAAAGGCACTACATATGACACTATATAGGCCGTTGTGAGTAAAAATTTACCCAGCCTTGCAGCAATGCAACCTTATAGCTGGCCAGTGCATCAGCTGTGTTTTTTTTGTAGCATAGATTTACAGTCTTCTTGCATTGATACACTACTCAAGTTCTAGATATGCCCTCAAATAGTAGTGTAATGGCAACACATAGGTAAAGCTCCCAGCAGTCCCCTTCTACTCTTTGGAGCCAACCAAAATAAGCCAGGATCAATGGAAACCACCCAATTTACAGTACTATTGATCCATGCCATTATGTGGTACCAGGGACTGCTTCAACTATAGTATATTTGTTCTAGCTGGGAGACGGGCATGAGGATAATAATGGCATCACATAACAGTAGTGTTGATTGGGTAATGGTTATGAGATTCTTTGTGCCAAAGAGTACAGCTTAGTGAGAAGAGAACTGGGCAAACAGGATAGCACAATTTGTTTCCATTATGAAATATTTGAAAGAAGAATTGTCTTGGACAGTTGTTGACCAACAGAATTTAGACACATGCGTTTCTTCTAATATAGGAGAATAATAGAATTTGCTGTGGTACAATAAAGGCTGCCTAAGATAGCCTCATGATGCCCACTAAGTACAGATACCGTGTTTCCCCGAAAATAAGACACCGTCTTATATTTATTTTTCCTCCAGAAATCACACTATGTCCTTTTTTTGGGGGACGTCTTATTTTTTTTACCAGCAAGTATGGTACAACAGTATGGAGCCGACCTTACCGTATTTATGGGGCTGCTGACACCTCTCCGGTCACTTAGAGATACCGTGGAGCAGATAAGAAGGGCTGCACGACTTCTTTACAGCTCCTGAGCTCCGCACCAGTACAGTACGCCTATCACGTCTTGTTTTCCCGCCCGCGCCGCTACGCATACGACACGCCATCGCTACATCTTATTTTTGGGAATTCGACACGCCATCGATACGTCTTATTTTTGGGGGGATGTCTTATATTTCGATCTTGCGTCGAAATCCCGCTATGGCTTATTTTCGGAGTACGTCTTATTTTCGGGGAAACACGGTAGGTGATGGCTGGGTACTGCTGAAAGGGTTTTAAACATTGAATCATGAAGAGTAAAGAATACTATAGGGATCAGGATCAGAAGATGAGCTTTATAATTACAGCCGGATATCGTAAAAATACATAAATATTTACTGTTCTTTTAGTGGGGGGCTTTACTGTAATAAAGGTTAATAGTCACACTAGTTCACAGAAACTAGTTCTAGTTGCCTCAATAAATTGTTTTACCAAAAGGACTGGGAAAGAGATCACTTTTTTTCTATTTTTTTATGTTCTGGATATGTCTTTAAATAGTGTTCTGGCAACAAACTGATCATTTCATAACAGGCCACAAACTAACAGATTTCCTCATTAGCTGAAATATTAAAACTGATGCTGAGATTTCTTGAGGCCCACCCGAGATCTCGTTGTGAGATTTTCAGAGTGTTATGTTATTATGGGAGAAAAAGTATATTGTTGATATGGAAACGTCAGTTTCCACCCTAGGGTCCAATATGGCAGGCAGGTGGCATCAGGCCACACAATATAAATGGCTACTAATATTCTTCCTTGCCTTTGTGTCTAAATACATTTTAAATACATTTTATCATACATTTTATCTTTGTAATTTATCATCAACATGGAAGTTTGAAATTACGTTTTGCAAGAATACATCGGCCCGGATTCACAGACAGCGGCGCACATTTATGCCGCCGTAGCGTATCTCCTTTACGCTACGCTGACGCAGCGCAGAGAGGCAAGTATGGAATTCACAAAGCACTTCCTTCCAAAACTGCGCTGGGTTTCCTATGCATAAGCCGGTGTAAGTGGAAGTGGGCGTGAGCCATGCTAATGAGGCGTGACCCCATACAAATGATGGGCCGAGTGCCAGACAGATACATATCACCAACTGCGCATGCGCCGGGACGTGGGCGCATCGTTCTGCGCATGCTCAGAATCACGTCGGAACAACTGCTTAAGATACGCCAGGTCACTGCCTACGGCGTGAATGTAACCTACGCCCAGCCATATTCACGTCCAACGTAAACTACGTGAAATAGACCGGCTTGGGTTCCCTGGTGCAGCCCTTTGCATGGATGCTGCTGAGTTACACCTCCTTTATGGGGCATAACTTTACGCCATACGTACAACTTACGCGCACCAGTGGTAGCCTGCGTCGGGCGCAAGTGCGATCGTGAATCGGTGTATCTCCCTCATTTACATATTTGAATAGAAAATCAATGGGAGTGGCACATTCTTCCAGCGTAAATATGCGCCCACTCTACGCCGGCGTAGGCAAGTTACGTCAGTGGAATGAAGCCTGTTTTTAGGCGTATCTTAGTTTTGTGGGCCCGGCGCACAAAAGACAACGGCGCATATTTGCACTTACGCAACGTATCTCGAGATATGACGGCGCAAGTGCTTTGTGAATCCGGGCCATCATGTTTAACAAGTGTTAAAGAAATAAAAAAAATTCTAGCTTAAACCAACCCAACACCCCCCATTGCCTTTAGTGTTCAGTACATAGAAAAGAATTGCGTTGGCACAGAAATGTGATTTTGGCCATTGCAACTGAGAGTTTTTAGTTGTTTTCCTCTGATTTTGATATATCTACGATATAGATTTCTACACAGTAATATTGATGATGTTTAACCTGTTGTGCCTAATAATGAGGCTAAACAAGCAAACATTTCCTAGATAACGGTGAAGGTGTGTATTTAGACTCACCGGCCACTTTGTTTTAAAGCACCTGGAAAGTACTGTATGTTATCATTATGGAGCTCAGAAGGTTTCTGGGGACTTTTAATAATACAAGCAGATAAGTATTTAGAGTAAGGCCCCATACACACCATAGAATCTATCCGCAGATAAATCCCATCAAATGGGTTTCTGCGGATAGATCCTATGGTGTGTACACGCCAACGGATATTTATCCGCGGATAAATCTCCCCTGGGATGGATTTCCAGCAGATGGATATTTGCTGACATGCTCAACAAATCCATCTGCTGGAATCCATTCCAACGGATGGATCCGCTCGTCTGTACAGACTTACCGGATCCATCCGCCCAAAGGGATTCCCCGCACGCGTCGTAATGATTTGACGCATGCGTGGAATTCCTTATATGACAGCGTCGCGCCCGTCGCCGCGTCATAATAGCGGCGACGGCGCGACACGTCATCGGCAGAGGATTTCAGCGCGGATTTCAATGCGATGGTGTGTACACGCCATCGCATAGAAATCCTCTGAAATCCTCTAGTGTGTATGGGGCCTAAACCTATCATTATAAAAAAAACACTGTAGCTGCCATTATTGGAGTCCTTCTGAAAATGCTTTTGTTTTGGCTGTAACCCTGATCCACAGGTTCCAGTACATTGGGAGTCAGTGGCCCAAAACAAGTTTGCATATTAGATAAAATCAGAAGTCCTTATATGTTGAATTGATCCAAGTCAAAGCTCAGTGTATTAAAGTCTGATTCCCTTAATGTGAAATCCCACCTTACACCTAACTAGCCTGTCCCCTCCCCTCTCTGAATACCAATGCTAACTAATCTGTGTAATAAAGATGTATATATTTACCTAAAAATAAGGCTGAATGAACCCTGTGAGGCACCTCCATCCCTGTCATGCATTCAAAAATACAGAGTTTTGCCCGTGGGACTTTAGCTGAAGCGCGACACAGCCAGTAAAAACAAAGTAGAAATTTATTGCATGTAGTACCAATAAGGTCATCTGAAAAAAGGTTTCACGTTGTCAAACAAATTGGCCCAACTGGCCTGGTTTTCTAGGAAGGCTGCAATATAAGCCCTACCCCAAAAATAAGCCCTAGTTTGAAGTGGTTGTCTGGTCCTCTTCTACTGGGATCTCAACCCCCCTGCCTCTGCAATGCTCCGATCCTGGAAGAGAGCTCAGGCGGGCTATGGAAGCCCAGAGCAGCACTCAGATCTCTTCTTCTCCTGCCTGTCAGTGGGGGATCTCAATCCCCTCCCTCTGCAATGCTTGGATCGTGGAAGAGAGCTCAGGCGGGCTATGTAAGCCCAGAGCGGCACTCAGATCTCTTCTTCTCTTGCCAGTTAGTGAGAGATCTTGGCCCCCTTACCTCTCCAATGCTCAGATCATGGAAGAGAGCTCAGGCGGGCTATGGAAGCCCAGAGCAGCACTATAATAAGGTACCTGACACGATAGATTACAGAAACACACACCTTTTCCACCATATACTACTGTAATAGAGAGGACCACAACCACTTTTATTTCACTTCACACAGGGGATTCCTACCAGGCAGGGAGGGAGAGGGGGAGAGAAGACAGCACAATAAATGGAAAGCCCTACCCTGAAAAGCCCTACTGTGTTTTTGGTTAATTAATTAAGACCCAGACTTATTTTGGGGAAACACAGTATACACATGTGTGGATCAAGTTTGGGGATACATACTTATGAAAATTGCAGGATATCGCATGCCTAACCTAATGGCAGCCTCCAGGGACATCTGACCCGGGAGCTCTGGACAAAGATCCAGAGGGGACCATCAGCGCAAGCAGGAAAGAATTGTAAGTCAGGGTGTTCAGGACAATCCAACAAAGCCTCTATGGTGGTGACTAGAGAAAAAAGTGTGTGTATAATAATATTGTACAAAATAAAAAGTAGCAAACATAACCTAATACAAACAAAAATGTGTACATATAACATACTTACTAATATTAATGTTATACTTTTTTTAATTATTTTACCATTTAGATATGTGTATATGCATCACCCCTGAAGAAGTGAGAACATACTTACAAAACATGTTGGGTCACTCAAGATGCTATGCTACATTTACTGTGAAATGTTGTATATTACTATGAATTGTACATGTATACAGGCATACCCCACTTTTAAGTACACAATGGGGTTTATTTACTAAAGCTGGAAAGTGCAAAATCAGGCTCATTTCTGCATATAAACCAATAAGCTTCTAACCCCAGCTTGTTCAATTAAGTTTTGGTAATAAAACCTGGAAGCTCATTCGTTTCTATGCAGACGTGAGCCTGATTTTGCACTTTTCAGCTTTAATAAATAAACTCCATTGTGTACTTAAAAGTGGGGTATGCCTGTAGTTGGGCGAATTTGTTTGGCAACATGGAACCTTTTTTTGAGATGACCTTATTGGTACTACATGCAATAAATTTCAATTTTGTTTTTACTGGCTGTGTCACGCTTCATCTAAAGTCCCACGGGCAAAACTCTGTATTTTTGTATATATTTACCTATTTTTAGGTACTCCAGTGGCTGCAGGGGAGAGGGGACAGTGCTCCGACAATGGCTAGTAAAGTCTGGAGTGGTGATGTCACCCATAGTCTTTAATGCCCCATCTGTTGTTCCCTCTCCTTTCTCTCCCCTGGCTGACACAGGGGAACTGGATAAAGTGACCAGACAAGAGTGGCCTCAAAGCTAATATATCTTACAGGTTAATAAGAATGGTAGTTAGGAGGGGGGATTGGGGCAGAGAGCTAGTTACGTGTAAGCTGGAAGTCCATTTTAAATGCTATGCTGGAGGTTTTGATACTTCATACCATATTCAGATGCCACCTAAAACTATAAAGCCTCGTACACACGACCGAGTTTCTCGGCAAAAACCAGCAAGAAACTTGCTGTTTTTTTTTTTTTGCCGAGGAAACCGGTCGTGTATACACTTTTCGACGAGGAAACTGTCGAGGATCTCGTCGAGCCAAAAAGAGAGCATGTCTTCATTTTCCTCGATGGCAATGGAGAAATTTGGCTCGCCAAGATCCTCGACAGCCTAACAAGGAACTCGACGAGCAAAATGATGTGTTTGCCCGTTGAGTTCCTCGGTCGTGTGTACGAGGCTTGACTATACAAAAAAAACTCAAGCAACTCTGTCACTATACTTAACCGCTTAAGGACAGCCACATGTCTATTTACGTAGACAGAATGGCACGGCTGGGCAAATGGGCGTACAGGTACGTCTCCTTAAATTTGCCGACGTGTGGTTGTGCTCGCAACCCTGTCACGAGCTCCGTGACCGTGGGACCTGCGGACTCGATGTCCGCCGGTGTCCCACGATTGGGTCACAGAACTGAGGAACGGGGAGATGTCAGTGCAAACACAACATCTCCCCGTTCTTCCTAGTGACATGTTACTGATCGTCTATTCCCTATCATCGGGAACAGCGATCAGTGACGTGTCACTCGTAGCCACGCCCCCTAACAGTTAGAATCACTCCCTAGGACACACTTAACCCCTTCAGCACCACCTACAGGTTAACCCTTTCACTGCAGTGTCATTTTTACAGTAATCAGTGCATTTTTATAGCACTGATTGCTGTAAAAATGACAATGGTTCCAAAATGGTGTCAAAAGTGTCTGACGTGTCCGCCATAGTGTCGCAGTCACGTTAAAATCACTGATCACCGCCACTACTAGTAAAAAACAATTATTAACCCCCCTGACGGTAAACCCGAGCGCGACTCGGGGTTGGTTTTACATGTTAGGATCGGCAAACCCGAGTCACGCTCGGGCTGGACGGGCTTACCTTTCGCTGGATCCACAGGCTTGGTTTACTCACCTTGTCCCTGGATCCAGCGATGCCACCCGCTGTGTGAGTGAGCGGGACCTCCTCGCTCGATTCACAGTCCCCGTGTGACGCCGATCTCCGTTCCCTGCGACGTTACGACGCACGGGGACGGAGAACGGCGCCAAATTCAAAAAAGTAAACAAACACATTACATACAGTATACTGTAATCTTATAGATTACAGTACTGTATGTAAAAAATACACACCCCCTTGTCCCTAGTGGTCTGCCCAGTGCCCTACATGTACTTTTATATAATAAAAAATGTCATTTCTGCCTGCAAACTGTAGATTGTCCAAAAGTGTCCCTTTATGTCAAAAATGGTTTTAGATCAGCTAGAAAACAGCGATAATAAATTATAATCACTTGCAGAATTGTGCGATAGCGATTTGCGGGGAAATTCGTCATAAAAAAAATAAAATAATGACAGCGACAATTCTGCAACTGCAAATTTCAGTGATTTTGAGTTGATTACATTATTGAATAATTTTTATTATAATTATATTATTATTTGTTATAATTATTTATAATTATTTATTATATTATAATTTATAATTTTGTTTTAAAAAAAAAATCATACCCGGGATGCCTACAAGACTCTTGCTTGGTCAGATTTAAGTGAGTTATTTCTAAAAATTACAGGCCTACAGTATAAAACACCAATTTCCTTGCAAAATAAATGTACCGCTTTTGGTACGTAATTCCAGACAGAATCATACCGCCAGGGAGGTTAATAAAAATGCCATAAAACTATCCCCTATTTTGTAGACCATGGGTCTTCAAACTATGGCCCTCCAGTTGTTCAGGAACTACAATTCCCATCATGCCTAGTCATGTCTGTGAAGGTCAGTGTAGTTCTATAACAGCTGGAGGGCCGTACTTTGAGGATCCCTGTTGTAGAGGCTATGACTTTTGCGCAAACCAATCAATAAACGCTTATTGCGATTTTTTTTTACGTGTAGTTAATATGTAGAAGAATACATATCGGCCTAAACTGATGAAAAAAAAAGTTTTTTTATATATTTTTGGGGCATATTTATTATAGCAAAAAATATTGAATTTTTTTCAAAATTGCCGCTCTATTTTTGTTTATAGCGCCAAATGGTCTGGGGCTTAAGTCGTTAAACAATACACCTGCTGATAGGTTTAAAGTTCAAGTGTCTAGAGGTGCTAAAACTTTTAAAAAATTGAGAGATAAAAATTGCCCCATGTACAATGGAAAACCCCCATTTTATCATTTGAAATGTATACAGCTATTTAATTTAGATTACCCAAATAACATACGGCTACAAGAGTAAGCACATTACATATGAGAAAGCTTTTACAGTAAAGTTATATTTAGCACATAAGCACTATTATACAATAGGTACAGAGATCCAAGTATGTCATATCACATCAAGTATCATAAATCTTATGTCACATTATGCTTGATGTGATATGACATGCTTATGCAATAGGTAATGTGAAAATTCAAGAATTTTAATATACATTTTAAAATAAAGCCTGTTTTTTACAGTTTGGATCTGTCGGTGTTAAAATCATATGCCTAATTACTCCACTAAAAAAAATAAGATGAGTAATTTAGATAAACACTTCATCTGCTTGATTAACCTCATTTTCACAGATCAAAAAACCTCTTCAGGTCAACAAAAAACACGTTTAGCACTGTGTTAAGCTTTGATGGCACACAAGGTAATTATGTGTTATGTTGAGGTCTCACTAATTATTTAAAAAGCATTGATAAGAACTGTGAGTCAGGCTGATTCATCATTCTAAGTGTGGCGAGCATAATATGTTAATAATGTGTTTATAGGGAACGATGAGCATGCAAAAGATATTAAGTGGAGAACTAGAGGCAAAACACCATATTACTGCATAGGAAAAAAAAAAACAACAGCTGTTTTACCGTGTCTGTGCTTTTTTATTTATTTTTTCTGCTTGGCAGAAATGCTAGGGATCCATATTAGCTTTTTGGTATGCTATAACGCTACAAACTTGCCTGTAATATAACAATTCTGTGTATATTCAGGAACGTTCGCTGGAGACCGATTATCTGATTTGAGCCAAAAGTAGACCCACCCAAATTCAGGGACGATAAAAGGTATAGCAGCATGAAACTGGAGGTCTTGAAGTTTTATGAGCTTTCGACGTTCGGTTGGAGGGCGGTAAAAACACATGACTGATTCACATTTATACCCTTCAACTGCTCCCCCTTATGCTGCAAAGGCAATGGTCAGGGAAGTACACATTCAAGAGAATATGGTGGCGCCGTAACCAACATGCAACATCGTACAATGCCCTTTGGTTACGGTGCAGTGGTAAGGGCTTTTAAGGGTTAAAACAGGCAATGAGGCAACATAACACCTCCTCACAGCTTGTTAAACACCCTCTAAAAAGTGATCGCTATTCCAAGGGCTACCACACGTGTAAACAAGCCCTAAGTTTGACCTCCAGGTAAATAACTAAATATATTGCTGGATTTCATAAATGGGAGCTGTGTGTATTTCTATTCATTCAGACCTGAGATTTACACACACAGTGCAGCCAGCCTGGTGACCTGACTTTTTTTCTCCTGCAGATAAGGAATCGAGTTAGGTCAATATTCTGCCTCACCCTGTGAACGGACACAGAAGTAGCAGCAACAGACTGTTAAGGTGATCCCTCTGCTCTCTTGTGTCTTGTCCTGTCCGCATGTGCACAGAGGACAACTGATTGACTCAGAAGACTATTCCCCCCCACTCCTGTACAGGGTATTACATGAAGTCAAATTCAAGTTTTTGCATTTAAAATACATTTATTATTCTTGAACAATTATATAACAGCATTTGACAGAGTTTTTAATGTCTGCATGAAGTTTAGCTTTAAATTTTAATTTAGGAAGTTCTGGATTTTATATTTAACACTAAAAGAATCACCAAGTAGCAGGGGCGGACTGACAACTCATGGGGCCCCCGGGCAATATAAGATTATGGGGCCCCCTGGGCTTACAGATGGCCACCACGCCAGGAGGCAGTGCAGAGGCAGGGCAGCTAAAATCTCAGGATTTTCACATCAAAAGCATGTCGGTTTTGGACATATCAGGGACAGATCTAAAAAAAAACACAGATTTTTACATACTGTCCCTGGTTTTATTGAGCATGGCAACCCTGATGGGGCCCCCTAGTGGCATGGGGCCCTCGGGCAGTGCCCGAGAGCCTCAATGGTCAGTCCACCCCTGCCACGTAGCTATACCCTAAATATAATATAATATAATATACCCTAAATATAAATTACTGATTATTTTGGTTTTGATATATGTTCTCAGTTACATTGTCATCAATTTAGTAAAATTTGCCATATGAGGTCAATGACATCATGAGCATCAATGACATGACCCCTTTTTGTACATGAAGCAGCAGCAAAGGGAATTCCTTGGCCAGCTTCTGGCTTTACCGTAGTTTTTGTGGAGGTTTTCAGCTGGGGGGCGCACAGTGGGTAAACACTGTGCCGGCGCATCGCTGGGAAGCCGATGCGTGTACCTGGCGGCTGCGATGTCCGCCGGGTACACGCGATTGTCGGTGACAGCAGGAACGTGGAGCTCTGTGTGTAAACACAGAGCTCCACGTCCTGTCAGGGAGAGAGGAGACCGATCTGTGTCTCTTGTACATAGGGACACAGCATCGGTCACCTCCCCCAGTCAGTCCCCTCCCCCCACACAGTTAGAACACACCCAGGTAATACATTTAACCCCTTCCTCACCCCCTAGTGGTTAACCCCTTCCCTGCCAGTCACATTTATACAGTAATTAGTGCATTTTTATAGCACTGATTGCTGTATAAATGTGAATGGTCCCAAAATTGTGTCAAAAGTGTCCGATATGTCCGTCGCAATATCGCAGGCCTGACAAAAAAAAAAATCGCAGATCGCCGCCATTACTAGTAAAAAATAAAAAAATAAAAAATAAATCATAAATCTATCCCCTATTTTGTAGGTGCTATAACTTTTGCGCAAACCGATCAAATACGCTTATTGCGATTTTTTTTTTAACAAAAATATGTAGAAGAATACGTATCGACCTAAACCGAGGAAAAAAATATAAAAAAAAAAAAAATTGGGATATTATTATAACAAAAAGTTAAAAATATTGTGTTTTTTTTCCAAATTTTCTGTCTTTTTTTGTTTATAGCGAAAAAAAAAAAAAAATCGCAGAGATGATCAAATACCACCAAAAGAAAGCTCTATTTGTGGGAAAAAATGATAAAAATATAATTTGGGTACAGTGTTGTATGACCGCGCAATTGTCATTCAAAATGCGTCAGCGCTGAAAGCTGAAAATTGGTCTGGACACGAAGGGGGTTTAAGTGCCCAGTAATGAAGTGGTTAAAACAACGTTAAAAAATGCAGCATGTTCGAAAAAAAATGTTGTCGTTTTTCAGAACCTGAAAAATGATGTGAAGCCCATACGTTACATGACGTTTTTGAAAACCGACGTTTTTGAAAAACAACGTTTTCTTCATGCTTAAAAATGATCGTGTGTACGCGGCATTAGACTAGCAGGAGGAAAGTTCAATGGGAACGATAGAAAGTTTTAAAGGATAAGTTTACCTTTAAGAACATGTTATATGTTTCACTTGTATTTAGGGTGAAACATGTAACATGTTCCAGCTCCTGCAGCCTGTCCCCAGAGTCAGAGACTTTCTGTGGTCAGAATGACAAGTTTTTTGAATAGCTATGGCTGCTCAGGCTATACAAATCAATGACAGGCTGACGGCAGCTGCAGCTGTCTGTGGCAGTTCGGATGTAAACACATCCTCTGATTACCTGCGGTTAAAGACAGGGGATTCCCTAAAAGCAAGTATTTGCAGGATGTCTGAACAGCAAAGGACAGCTGGCATCAACCTGTCATTGCTTTCTACAAGCTGAGCGGCCACAGCTAAGCACGTTTAAACACCTGTCATTTTAGCTGCAGGAAGCCTCTGAAGCCTCGTACACACGACCGAGGAACTCGACGGGCGAAACACATCGTTTTCCTCGTCGAGTTCATTGTTAGGCTGTCGAGGAACTCGACAAGCCAATTTTCTCCATTCCCATCAAGGAAATAGAGAACATGCTCTCTTTTTGGCTCGTCGAGTTTCTCGACAGTTTCCTCTACGAAAATGTACACACGACCAGTGCAAGTTTCTTGCTGGTTTTTGCCGAGAAACTCAGTCGTGTGTACGAGGCCTGATTCTTGCAGCAAGAGTTCACACTAGTGACAAGTGTAAATGGGACATCATTAAATTCCCTTTTATGGAAAATAAAAATAACAATAAAAAAAATAATAATATAGCATATACAATTGTGACACAAGTCATATTATAATTGAATGTTATTAAAAAAAAATACCTTTCCTTTTCAATCTACAGACATTGTATTTTTTTGTAAAATTAAATGCAATACCCCCTCCGCTGCGTGCGGCGGGCAGATTCCCCCGGGGAGCGATCCGGGATGACGGCGCGGCTATTCGTTTATAGCCGCTCCGTCGCGATCGCTCCCCGGAGCTGAAGAACGGGGAGAGCCGTATGTAAACACGGCTTCCCCGTGCTTCACTGTGGCGGCGTATCGATCGAGTGATCCCTTTTATAGGGAGACTCGATCGATAATGTCAGACCTACAGCCACACCCCCCTACAGTTGTAAACACACACTAGGTGAACCCTAACTCCTACAGCGCCCCCTGTGGTTAACTCCCAAACTGCAACTGTCATTTTCACAATAAACAATGCAATTTAAATGCATTTTTTGCTGTGAAAATGACAATGGTCCCAAAAATGTGTCAAAATTGTCCGAAGTGTCCGCCATAATGTCGCAGTCATGAAAAAAATCGCTGATTGCCGCCAATAGTAGTAAAAAAAAAATAATTAATAAAAATGCAATAAAACTATCCCCTATTTTGTAAACGCTATAAATTTTGCGCAAACCAATCGATAAACGCTTATTGCATTTTATTTTACCAAAAATAGGTAGAAGAATACATATCGGCCTAAACTGAGGAAAGAAATTTTTTTTATATATGTTTTTGGGGGATATTTATTATAGCAAAAAGTAAAAAATATTGCATTTTTTTCAAAATTGTCGCTCTATTTTTGTTTATAGCGCAAAAAATAAAAATCGCAGAGGTGATCAAATACCACCAAAAGAAAGCTCTATTTGTGGGGAAAAAAGGACACCAATTTTGTTTGGGAGCCACGTCGCACGACCGCGCAATTGTCTGTTAAAGCGACGCAGTGCCGAATTGCAAAACCTGGCCTGGGCATTTAGCTGCCTAAAGGTCCGAGGCTTAAGTGGTTAAGCATGCTTGGAATATCTATCCTCAGATAAACATGTTAAAAAAACGCAAACATATAACAAAAAGACTCAATAGGCCTTTTGGACTTTTTCCATTGTCAGTCTTCTATGTTTTTACGAGTAAAATGTAAAAATAGCTTACAACTAAATCTCAGAACGCTAACTGAAAATTATTGGGTATTTAATCCCTTTTAAGCTTAACGTGGCAGCTAATACAGGAAATAAACTGCAAAGCAAATTTATATACTATGTGAAAAATGTAATTTTCTCTGCAGGTGCAGAACGTTTTTTAATTCATTTATGGCTGTTATGAGCAGCACATTTTATATTTAGTAACTTGTTTGGCTTAAATTGAATGTTTTTTAACGAATTCCACTGAAATTCATAAACAGCTTTTTCTTTTCGTCTTTTTTTTTTCTTTTTTTTGCATTTACCTTTATTGTCATTTTTTCCCCTTTATGTGTTCTCAGATGTTTGGTGGCAATGAAATCCGTGTAGAGTGACTAGCCCACTGTGAAGGCTTTTCTCTCTTTTTAAGGGTAGGCCACTCACAGAGCCAGATGGTTCCTGTCTGCTGGCTTTATTCAATGCACTTCCTCCCACAGAGGGGACGAAAGGGGGGCTTCTTTTACCCGCCATTCCCCTCCCCTTCCAGCCACCTCTAGACCTTTCTGTTCTGAGGTTAGACATAATCTTTTATTGCCCAGTTGTTCGGAAGTGACCTTTTGGCCTTGATTAGATAGCACCAGGCTCTATCACTGGATTGCTTTTGAGCTGCCAGTTGCTTTTTTATGTGCTTGCTGATCCAGTGTCAGAACAATGCAAGGCTTTGCAAAATTTTCAGTACAGCAAAGGCCTCTTTTGGGATAGCAGGGGGGCTGGGAGAATCTCTGTTATATAAGAATGCCTAGTTCTTCTCCAAATACCGATTTCTTTCCTTTTCAGCACTTAAACTGGTTAAATATTGGAGGAAGATTTCTGCATGATGCCAAAGGTTTTTTTTCTTCTTCTCTGATCGGCCATCTGTAAACTGTTTCTTTGTGTGTAAAGTATTTTTCAATTCTTATATAGCGCAGCTGCTATTTTATTATACATATAGATGTTTTTCCAGACTTCCAGCACTTAGAGGCATTTTATTGCAGCTTTTTCACTGCAGGATGTAGCTGGGTCATATGGCAAATGGCATCGGTGCCCGATAGGGTTGAACTGGAGCTAATTTTTACATGATAATGTTACAGACTGTAACTTAGGCCAGGGCATTGAAATAGCAAAGTGACCGATTTTTGCAAACTTCAGTTTGTTAGCTTTAAATGTTTAGAGGGATTTATTTACTAAAGCGGGAGAGTACAAAATCAGGCTCACTTCTGCATAGCAACCAATCAGCTTCCAGGTTTTATTGCCAAAGCTTAATTGAACAAGCTGAGGTTAGAAGCTGATTGGTTTCAATGCAGAAATGAGCTTGATTTTGCACTCTACAGCTTTAGTAAATAAACCCCAGTGTCTTTAAGGCTGCATTCACATCTGAGCGTAGGTCGTTCGGTCGTTTTTTTTCAGCCTATTCATGCGTTTGCATACAGCGTCGTCCGACGTTTTTGTACTTCGACGTTTTTTATTTTAGCCAATAGGAAAAATTATCATCTTTTCATCACTTGTTGCTATGTTGGTAGATTTTTTTTATCTTCTGCCTGGGTGAAATGTTCTATTGATTAAAGCGACAAAACACCCATAGCAAACGCTCGTTGTCGTGCTAGTCGCTTGAATCGAGCGTTTCCATTACTTTCTATGGAAAATAGAAATGCTCAAAAATGCCCAAACCACCCGATTCGCGTGACAAAAAAGGGAACTTGTTTGAGCTTCAGGCGTTCGGCGTCTGGCGTTTTGGAGTGGAGATGTGAACCATCTCCATAGGGAATAATGTATTTTTTCCCCTCTAGCGTTTTTGAGCGTCACGCTTCAGGCGACAAAACGCTCAGGTTTGAATGCAGCCTTAATCACTATATATTGGGAAACGTAAGATAAACCTGCAGTCAAAAGCACATTTACATCTAACACAGCTTAATTACAATTTTGTATCTTAAATATTCTAGATTATTGAGAACTTAGTAAATATATTTTAATATTTTATGCTCATTATACTGAGGATTTTGGACATTTGCTAATTTAAATATTGAAATATATATATTTTTTACAGCTGAACTCTAAGGCCGGGTACATACGAGAGGATTTATCCGTGGAAATGGTCCGGGGGACCGTTTCCGCGGATAAATCCTCTGGCGGATTTTGATCTCATGGTTGTACTAACCATGAGATCAAAATCCCCGCGGAATTCCATTTGCGGTGACGTGTCGCGCCGTCGCCGCGATGATGACGCGGCGACGTGCGCGACGCTGTCATATAAGGAATTCCACGCATGCGTCGAATCATTACGACGCATGCGGGGGATGGATTCGGACGGATTGATCCGGTGAGTCTGTACAGACCAGCGGATCAATCCGTTGGAATGGATTCCAGCGGATCGATTTCTTAGCATGTCAAGAAATTTTGATCCGCTGGAAATCCATCCCCGGGGACAAAAATCCGCGGAAACAGATCCGCTGGATCGTACACACCAGGGGATCTATCCGCTGGAGCCAGTCCGCGGATCAATTCCAGCGGATCGATCCTCTCGTGTTTATGGGGCCTTAGGGGTTGATTTACTAAAGGCAAATAGGCTGTGCACTCTGCAAGTGCAGTTGCTCCAGAGCTTAGTAAATGAGGTAAAGCTACACTTTACAAAAGAATACCCATTCACATGCAAGGAAAATAAAAAATAAACAGCATTTTTGTTTGCACATAATTGGAAGTCGGCAGAGCTTCTGCCCATTTACTAACCTATGGAGCAACTGCTCTTGCAGAGTGCAACTGCATTTTTCAAAGTGTACAGTCAATTTGCCTTTCGTAAACCAACCCCTGAAGCCCCGTACACACAGCCGAGGAACTTGACGTGCCAAACACATCGAGTTCCTCGGCGTGTTCAGTCCTGGAGCCGCCGAGGAGCTCGTCGGGCCGAGTTCTCCCATAGAACAACGAGGAAATAGAGAACATGTTCTCTATTTCCTCGCCGAGCTCCTCGTCGACTTCCTCGGCCGAAAGTGTACACACGGCCGGGTTTCTCGGCAGAATTCAGCTCTGAACCGAGTTTCTGGCTGAATTCTGCCGAGAAACTCGGTCGTGTGTACGGGGCCTTAGAGTTACTTGTATTGCATTCAGGCATACCCCACTTTTAAGTACACAATGGAGTTTATTTATTAAAGCTGAAAAGTGCAAAATCAGGCTCACGTCTGCATAGAAACGAATGAGCTTCCAGGTTTTATTACCAAAACTTAATTGAACAAGCTGGGGTTAGAAGCTTATTGGTTTCTATGCAGAAATGAGCCTGATTTTGCACTTTCCAGCTTTAGTAAATAAACCCCATTGTGTACTTAAAAGTGGGGTATGCCTGTACTTACATTGGTCTAGCTTGGAACAATAGATGTATGCAAATCTTACACACAATAGGCTGCTGGGGAAGTGTAAAATCACTGTAGTAGTCATTGCTACTACCATGATAACCGCCATCTAACAGGTTCTGCATGGGCTGCTTCCCTTTTGCACTCTGACCACAGGGGGTTTCTAGGCACTATCACCATTCATTAACCACTTGCCTACTGTGCACATACACCCCCTTCCTGCCCAGGCGAAATTTCAGCTTCCGGCACTGCGTCACTTTAACTGACAATTGCGCGGTCGTGTGACGTGGCTCCCAAACAAAATTGGCGTCCTTTTTTTCCCCACAAACAGAGCTTTCTTTTGGTGGTATTTGATCACCTCTGCGGTTTTAATTTTTTGCGCTATAAACAAAAAAAGAGCTAAAATTTTGAAAAAAACACAATATTTTTAACTTTTTGGTATAATAAATATCCCAATTTAAAAAAAAAAAAAAAATTCTCAGTTTAGGCCGATACGTATTCTTCTACATATTTTTGGTAAGAAAAGAAAATCGCAATAAGAGACTGGTTTGCGCAAAAGTTATAGGCCCGAATTCACAAAGACTTACGCCAACGTATCTAATGATACGCCGCGTAAGTCCACGGATGTGCCGTCGTATCTATGCGCCTAATTCACAGTACAAGATACACCTGAATTTTGGCTTCCTACGACCGACGTAAGTCTCCTACGCCGTCGTATCTTGGGTGCATATTTACGCTGGTCGCTAGGGGCGCTTCCAATGATTTACATGTCGAATATGTAAATGAGATACGCCGATTCACGAACGTACTTGCGCCCGCCGATTCACGAATGTACTTGCGCCCGTCGCAGTAAGCTACGCCGTTTACGTGAGGCGTACGTCCGGCGTAAAGATAAACCACCAATAGCTGGTCTAAGTCATGTTAGGGTATGGACGTCGGAACTGCCGTTGGATTTTACGTTGTTTACGTAAGTCGTATGTGAATGGGGCTGGGCGTAGGTTACGTTAACGTCGTACACATTGAGCCGTCGTATCTTAGGGAGTATATGCAACGTGATTCTAAGCATGCGCGCGCATGCGGCGTTCGTTCGGCCATTCATTTACATGGGGTCACGGTTAAATGTAAGATTGACTGCTGTATACATACTGAATACAATAAAAGTTGTGTTTCCAGTTGTTGCTTGCACTACATTGATGACATATGGAACTTGTCTAGCTGTCTTTCATTGGCTCATCCTGCTATATGCAATGACACTTTCTAATGCATGCCATTGGTCATCAGGAGCCTCAGAGAAGTTAGCAGCACAGACCTCTCCTTTTTGGTTTCCAGTTTTTAAGATATTAGTTAATCTATTTTCAAGTCTTTAGCACCTAGCAAACTGTGAAAGCATGCTTGTTTTAAAATGGATATTTTTTCATAAAATGGATATTGAGGACAGGTTTTAGTTAAAGCAGACCTGTACACATCAACAAAAAAAGTGTGACCTTTTTAAACAACATAAAGAAAATGGTGTGAAAGACTCATTTTCCTTTTGTAAAGAAATCAACAAAAGAAGGATGGTGAGATGGTCAGATGATCAATGCAGATGCATTAGTCATGTGGTCTTAGACAAAGGCTTTTGGAGAATGGATATTTAACTAGAATCCTGCTGCAGGAATAATCCTTTAAACAGCATAGGTCAAGTGCAACCAGAGGTATCCCAGTTTTCTGTTTTCCAGACACCCAGTTACTGTTTTCTTACAGGATGCAACAGGACTGTTAAACTATTTGAAGTTCTTTTTTTTTTGCAACCTGTGGCCCTGACAGGGGATAGGGGAGGACAGGAGGTAACTGGAAATATATCCAGTGTGGACACAGACTGCAACAAAACACATTTATTTAGTAGTAAAATGGCAAATGATTAGAAACTCTGTAAAGTTGCCATTTATGCCTGTCTTTTTGTTCAAGTGAACACTGCTCTCTCATTTCTTATCCTGCTATCACATGAATAAAATAAGTTGGAATCTCTCCAATAGGGCCACGAACATCTATTACATTACACATGCATTGTTTGCCTTTAAATAATTTTGTCCCTACCTCACTTTGTAGCTAGGAGATACTCTGTATAATTAGTCCTGGCCTTCCTCAGTGTGTCTTTAGTTTCTATTTGGAGCATATGTAATTGCCAGAGCTAGAAATATTATGATTTTGACCTATCTGATGTTCATCTGTCAAGATCTGCACACGTTTTGGATTAAAGCTTTCTACGATCTGCAAGATGTCATTTGGATAGAGTCACTGTCTGCCAATTCTAAGGAGACTTCACGTTACATCCACCTTGCCACAATTGGGTTAGTTATAGAGATCATATGTTCAGTGCTTAGATTGTAGAGACAGAACATTTAAAACATAATTTAGCTCCAGTAAAAAAGAATCTATAGCTCTGGAATATACTGTAAAATGTGATCTGGACCCTGGATATACATGAGCTTAGGACAGTTCAGCCATTGCTATACAAGCATGTACATGCCTGCAAGCTAATCACAGCACAACATCTCACAGTCTACAATAACAATACTACAATGCTTGCCTAACGGGACTGTTATTTGTGCAAGTCAGTTGTGCATTACACATGTATGCCTGCATTACTACATGCCATTTTGATTTCTTAATCAAGTAAGCCAGAAAGCAGCCTGTGTTTCACAAAAGTCTCCAGACACAGAGCCAAGCAACTGACACATTTCTCAGAGACTCCCAGTTAACTTTTTCATTATCTGCACAATGTCATAGCAAAACATTTTCTGAAATAGCAAAAATTTGAATTCTTTACAGATCAGGAACTAAGCAAACAAAGTAAACACTTGATTAAACCAACTTGGAACTTTTAACAAAATTATGAGGCTGATAAAGAAGAACTGTTGGATAACTTTAATCACTTATGGTCTAAGATGGTTGATTGCATATCATTCCTTTCTCAGCCTTTTCATGGGGTATTAGAGGGTGCACCATTGCTACCTATGAGAGTTATCAAAGTTAAGTATACTTACCTCTTAAAGCAGTAGAACACTGATGAGTCACAGGAAGAATTAAAGGGATTTGTTAAGCCTATCCCAGGGAGAGACAGTTTAGTTAGTACTACAAACAAAGACAAAGGGAAAATTGAGACTCACACAACTTTGTGAATTTTAATTTATCACTCTATATCTACTCTTTAAGATCTACCAAGTGTCTGCAATGGAGATCTTCTCTCAGCCAACAACTTATTAAGGCCCATGCTGACCCTGAAGCTTCTAAAATCCAGGCAGCCTTTGCTCAAAGGAAAGCAGAGATGGAAGCAAAAGCTGCAGAAGTTAAATGCAAGAAAAGAAAGATGGAAGCTGCACTCAAAAAAGCACAGATGGAAGCAGACTTGAAAGCAGAATCTGCATGCATGAGAACAGAGATGGCAGCTTTGTAAAGTGAAGAAGTTAACAGCAGCAGACGCTAAGTTCCATCATATGCATCATATTCCTCATGTGCTCTCCCGAAACATCAGCTGTATTCCTCAACCAAGGACAATACGTTGCACTTATCAACTCTCAAGACAATCTGCTTACTAATTCCCCAGTACACAGGTTTTCATACCTTAGTAAACTGTGGACACTGGTATACATATAATAGACAATTGTCAGGAATTTGTAAACACTCCTGTTCTTTGACTGCTGCTGTTCTCATTCCATCATCCTGGTTTTGGCTATGATGCATCCCTGTCTGTTTGTCCGCCTGCAAGGTGATTAATGTGGCAAGTCTCTGGGTAGAGACCAAACTTGATTTAAGCCAGCCAAGCCTGCAGTCTCATGCTTGTAATAGCATGTGTAATATGTGCTCCAAGCTCCCTCTTTGTCTGTCCTGCTCTGGTGTTTGAATTCCATTCTTGATGACCTCAGATCAGATATCATACTATTCTCTGAACTCTGCCCGCCTTTTAGACTATGGATTGACTCTAATTAATGTGAACCTTATCTGCCTTGTACCCAGGCTGTCATTGAACCACTCTGCCTGTCTGCCAACCGCAAGTATCTGTAGGTCTGGAAAAGGGAGCTGCTATAGGTGAAGAACACAGAAGCTAGCTATAGTGTTTGACCACCTGCGTTTGGGGTAAACGTGACAATATACTTTACTATGGGGCCAGTCGATTACTTCCTACCAAATATACTCCTCCATGGTCGCAACTCAACTTGATGATCAACGCGAAGCCAGTGTCAGGTATAAACGCCTTTGTACCACCATACCTCCCAAAGTTGCTCAATCTCAGCACACTGGCCAATGAAATTAACTTTGTTCCACATACAGTGCATACAAAGTCTGGAAACACAGACAGTGATGACATGTGCAATGTGCATGTACTTTATCCATTCCCAGACAGTCCCACTCTGTCAACAGCCCAAAAGAAAAGGTGAAGACCAAATTGCACCCCATACTCCAGAGGTACAGATGTCTGTGGAGAAGGACTCTATGAAAATCCTGTGCCAAAATATGCTTAGTTTGTGTATACCCCAAAGGTCAACCTGAAAAGGCTGTAAGACTATATACTATTTTAGATGTTCAGAGTAACAGGTCTCTTGCAAGATCAAAGCTTTTTGACCTGTTAAACATAACAGGAAATGCCTTACCATACATCGTGGGCACCTGTGTTACAGAAGTTTCTGGTAGCAGAACCACTGGTCTTGTAGTAGCTCCTCTGAATGGTAGTGTAGAAATACCATTGCACACTCTCAGTGAGTGCCACCAGGTCCAATGCAACCAAGAGGAGATCCCTACTCCTGCAGCTGCCTCTCACCACACTCACTAAGAGGCATGACTGACCACATACATTCTCTTTAAAGAAATGCTGATATTCTCCTGCTTCTAGGGAGAGACATCCCAGGGATACAAAAGGCGCGCCAACAAATTGACGGGCCACATGACACACCATGTGCCCAATGCTTGGACCTAGGCTGGGTCATTATAAGCAAAGTCTGTCTGGGTAATGTCAAGAGGTCGTCTACAGTTTCTTCTTTCAAAACACATCTTGCCAAAAGGTAGCATTGCTTGTTTCAAGCAGTGCCCACATCACTACCATGTCAAGGAAAGCCTTTGCAGTAAAGGCATGCCACAGCTCTTCACGCAAGGTGATAATAAAGCCCTTCATTTTTGGGATGTTAATGTCGGCACCACAATGTTAGATGTAACAACTAAAGACAATGGCAGCCACCATGGAAGACAGTTCCTCAAAACTATGAGTAATTAGTTCTATCAGGACAATGCCAACAACTGGTTGGTATCACTACCATTTTGTGCCAGTATACAGAAGCACAATTTACTTGTTTATAATGCACTCTGAACAGAAAACTTGAGATGGAAAAAGGTTATGCAGGAGGTGTTTGGAAGAGATCACGCTGAGCCACCACCACCTCTCAAAAAAAGAGGAATGTTGACATTTTCCATGCTTTGGTGTGTACCATCCTCACATGCCAGACCAGATCAGGTTGTTCTTCCACTCAAGTGCTTGAAATGAAGGTGTTCCCACTCAAATACGTTCTTCTCACTGGGCTTAACCTCCCTGGCGGTATGATTCTGTCAGAAAAAACATGCTAAAAGCGGTACCATTATTTGCAAGGAAATTTGGCGTTTTATATTGTAGGTCTGTAATTTTTAGAAATAACTCACTTAAATCTGACCAAACAAGCTTCTAATAGGCATCCCGGGTATGACATTTTTTTAAAAACAAAATTATAAATTATAATATAATAAATAATTATAAATAATTATAACAAATAATAATATAATTATAATAAAAATTATTCAATAATGTAATCAAATCAAAATCACTGAAATTTGCTCAGTTGCAGAATTGTTGCTGTCATTATTTTTTTTTTTTTATGACGAATTTCCCCACAAATCGCTATCGCACAATTCTGCAAGTGATTATAATTTATTATCGCTGTTTTTTAGCTGATCTAAAACTATTTTTGACATAAAGGGACACTTTTGGTTGCTATGGACAATCTACAGTTTGCAGGGAGAAAGAAACGTTTTTATTATATAAAATGACATGCATGACACAGGACAGACCACTAGGGACAGGGGGGTGTGTTTTTTTTACATACAGTACTGTAATCTATAAGATTACAGTATACTGTATGTAAGGTGTTTGTTTACTTTTTTGAATTTGGCGCCGTTCTCCGTCCCCGTGCGTCGTAACGTCGCAGGGAACGGAGATCGGCGTCACACGGAGGCACTGTGTGAATCGAGCGAGGTCCCACTCGCTCACACAGCGCGGTGGCATCGCTGGATCCAGGGACAAGGTAAGTAACTTGTGCCTGTGGATCTAGCGAGGCAAGCCCGAGTCTGACTCGGGGTTTCCGCTCGCAGCAGGAAAATCTAACCCCGTGTCAGACTCGGGAAGACCGCCAGGCAGGTTAATATGAACAGCAACCTTATAGGAGCTTTTTTCTGCTTCAGACAAGAAACAGTTGCAGTTATGGTTGACATTCACCAAATGTTCCACTGTTTCATCATTCAAGATGACAACAGTTCATCAGTTTCTGATGGTATCACAATAGCGATGTCAGCGACAAAGTCATAGACTACTGAATGAAAATACATGTTTTTGGTAACAACCCTTCTCCTGCTGGAGCAGTTTATGGGATGAGAAGGACAGCTCAAGAAGGTGAAAAATAATTCAGATATGACACACATGAATTTGTGGAAAATACTTTCTACAGAGAACAGGCTCAAATCTCTTCCTACAGAAAAAGAAGCAATTGATCTTCTCAAGAAAACTCAGGATATGATTGCCACTGCCAACCTCAGGCTTCGCAAAAATTGTCTCTAAAAAGGAAAAGGTAATGAAAATCTTTCCCGCTGACCGCTATGTTAGTGCAAGGGATTCGAGTTAAAATAGAACTTCCCTTACAAAACATAGTCTCAGATTGCTTTGTCCTTCACAAAAAGAGGAGTTTTGTCCACTGGGAACAGTTTTTACTATCCACTGGGTTTCATAGCACCCTTTGCCTTTCAGGGTAAGATACTTCTAAGCAGCTTACTTCTGAAAAACACAGAATAGGACATCTCATTACCCAGGGAGTAAAAAAGAGTTACAAAGATGGGAATCACAGAAAGATTCCTTAAAAGCACTAGAACCACTTCAGTTATCACTGTCTTAAAATCCTGCATCCCTAATGAATGCCAGCAGTAAGGAGATCAATGTTTTCTCTTATGCTTATATTGAAACAATAGCTCTGATAGCCTACCTCAAAATGATAGATCCAAGAGAAAAAGTAAGTGTGCATTTTGTCATTGGTAAGGCCAGGCTGAAACAAAACCAGCATATACGATTCCAAGGCTTGAACACTGTTCAGTCGTGGTGTTAGCCATTGAAATTGTTGAGCATATAAAACGGGAAGCAGACTCTTTTTACTTTCACACATACAGCAAGATAGTGTTGGGATACATACACATCCAAACAAAACAGTTCTATGTGTATGTCAGTAACATAGTAGAATTCCAAGCCCAATCAATGACATTATGTGTCTTTGGACCTCAACCCAGCTGCACTCCTTCTGCATCAGCCTCTGCATTTCTGAACATTTTATGGTCATCCGCACCTGACTTCTTGAATGATGGCCCTATGACAATTTTCACTGATTATACATTTGAACTTGTTGATTCTGAGTCTGACAAGAAATTTAGAGCCACTGTGATATCAACAACACTGTGATGACAAGGCTTAGTTCTCACCATTTTTAACATTTTTCCAAGTGGTCTTCCATTATGAGAGCTATCTCACGACTTGCCCATGCTGTTGATCATTTCACAACCAATACTGAGGACTATGAAAGGTGTCCTAGATAGTACATCTGCAAAATAACCTCCCACCATTGAGAAGGATTTATCTTACATATCACTAACTTGATTCAAAGGTAAGAAGGACTGGTGTATGTTGCTGCCTTTCCTTTTGAAGGTAGACTCTTGGATTCTGTCATGGTCTTACCTCTCTCCTGTCTCCTTCGTTTGACATGTGCTGGCGGCCATCTTGGTTTCCAGGTCTCTTGTAGCCTCCCACCCTGCGGCTCCTCCTTCCCACTGGGAGGAGCTGGATGCCTGGCTCATATATATAGGAGTTCTGTGGCTTCAGTCCTTGCTTGGTCCTCCTGTGTTCACATGCTTCTAAGACTGCTGCTGCTTCTGGTTCCGATCCTGGCTTCGTCTGACTTCCCTGCTGGTTCCTGATCCTGGCTTCGTCTGACATCCCTGCTGGTTCCTGATCCTGGCTTCGTCTGACTACCCTTCTGGTTCCTGACCTCTGGCTTCGCAAGACTCTGATTCGGGTTCACCATCTGTTTTGGACTTTTGCTTTAATGCTTGATATTCAATAAAGCCTTCTTATTTTTCACTTATCTCTTGTTGTACGTCTGGTTCATGGTTCCGTAACATTAGGAACACGGCTGTGAACTCTTCCTCTGGGACGTCTCCCTTCATGGCCAATTATGGGTTCCAACCTGCCGTGTTACCGGAGGCATTCTCTCCCCAGAATATTCCGGCTGTGGAGGATCACCTTTCTGCTCTACGTGCTTCTTGGGTACAGATCCAGAGGTCCCTTGAGGTCTCTGCGCAGCGCCAGAAACTCCAGGCTGATTGCAGACGAGCGCCTGCTCCTTCCTACCAGGTCGGAGACCGTGTATGGTTGTCCACTCGCAACCTCAACCTTCGAGTGCCCACTCCCAAGCTGGCCCCTCGCTTTGTTGGTCCCTTCCGAGTGCTTCGCAGGGTAAACCCGGTAGCCTATGCCCTTGCGCTTCCTCCTGGCATGCGGATCTCCAACGTATTTCATGTCTCCCTGTTGAAGCCACTGGTGTGCAATCGCTTCACTTCCTCGGTTCCTCGGCCTCGTCCGGTCCAAGTGGGCAATCATGAGGAGTATGAAGTGAGCAATATCCTGGACTCACGCCTGGTCCGCGGTCGGGTGCAGTTTTTGGTCCACTGGCGTGGTTATGGTCCAGAGGAGCGTTCCTGGGTTCCCTCCGCAGATGTCCATGCTCCTGCCTTGCTCCGAGCCTTCCACGCACGCTTCCCTCAGAAACCGTTTTTTGCACCGCGGAGGAGGGGCCCTTGAGGGGGAGGTACTGTCATGGTCTTACCTCTCTCCTGTCTCCTTCGTTTGACATGTGCTGGCGGCCATCTTGGTTTCCAGGTCTCTTGTAGCCTCCCACCCTGCGGCTCCTCCTTCCCACTGGGAGGAGCTGGATGCCTGGCTCATATATATAGGAGTTCTGTGGCTTCAGTCCTTGCTTGGTCCTCCTGTGTTCACATGCTTCTAAGACTGCTGCTGCTTCTGGTTCCGATCCTGGCTTCGTCTGACTTCCCTGCTGGTTCCTGATCCTGGCTTCGTCTGACATCCCTGCTGGTTCCTGATCCTGGCTTCGTCTGACTACCCTTCTGGTTCCTGACCTCTGGCTTCGCAAGACTCTGATTCGGGTTCACCATCTGTTTTGGACTTTTGCTTTAATGCTTGATATTCAATAAAGCCTTCTTATTTTTCACTTATCTCTTGTTGTACGTCTGGTTCATGGTTCCGTAACAGATTCTCTTTTATGCCAATTTACAGACACAAGTAATGACTTTACAAATTTTATTTTCACTTCTTTTTTTTTTTCTTTCATGTGTTCCTGGAATAGAGTCTTCACTTGTAATGTTTGGACTTGATTCTCAATTGTTTTAGTATTTAAATCATAGACTTCGAAGGGGAGTATCATGTTGTTTGCTTTTAAATAACTCTGTACAATTAGTACCACCCTCCTTCAATATGTTTTTAGTTTCTATTTGGAGCACATGTAATTGCTGGAGCTAGAAATATTAGGATTTTTGTGACCTATCTGATGTTCATCTGTCCACATCTGCACACGTTTTGGATTAAAGCATTTTACAAACTGCAAAATGTCATTTGGATTGAGTTATTGTTTGCCAATTCTACGGAGACTGTAAGTTACAGCTATTTTGCCACAACTGGATCAGTTATAGAGATCAGACCTTCAATGCTTAGCTTGGAGAAGCAAAAAAACAGGAATAAAATATAGATAGAAGTATGTACTCTTTTTAACCCAATTCAAAACAAAAAAAATCCAGAATAGTTGAGACGCTATCCATGGCCACGTAACCTAATTGTAATGTAGTTTTTTTGCAGACATAAGTATTATTTTATGTGGGAGACAGGGAAGTGTTAATTTTTATTTTGCACTTATCCTTTAAAAGGTTAGTCCACCTGCACCCCTATAGATATGAATGCTCCCAGGCTTCAATCTAGTGCAGGAATTAGCAGTACCCAAAGGTCTTTAACACAACAGCAGAAATGCCATGCTCTGTCTCCATCAAATTTAAAGTTGCTGTTTGCTGTGACTTCTAGAGAAAACAGATTATAGAAATTATTATAGTTACAATATATACAATTAATTTAAACTGTGAATTATACATGGAGCTATAAGGATACAACATAACTGCTATTTGTTTATATTAGGCACAAATATGCATTTGTTTCTTAACACAAAAGTAGGTCACTTGGCCATACTCAACAAGGTATGTTTGATAGAGTTCATAGAGTGTTCATAGAGTGTTCGATAAAAGCAAGTTCCAATCGCTGAGTACCTATTACAATTTTTGGGCTGTTTCTACTGTGCTAGAGAGTGATGGTGATTTTATTATGCAGTGGCAAGCACTCACTGTCATACTTTCCATCCTTTTGTCCCCTTCCATAACTTTTTTATGGGGAAACGTGGAGGTCCCTTAGTGGAACACGTGTGCTGCTGTCAACATTGGGTAAACATCATGGCTAGGCTATTTGTACACATTATATAAATGTATCCAAATTAATTATATAGGCTTTTGCTGCCAAGTAAAACCATTTCTATAATGCTCATGTTCTTAAAACATACAGTTTTTTATAAATGAATATGCCATTTAAAACAAATACTTTCAATAAAGTCTCTTAGGAACATGAGATACAATTGTTGTTGGTATTAAGAAGTTAGTGTGGCAGAGGCTCAACTTTGGTTAAAATATCTAACAACAATTGTTTATCATGTACTTAAGAGATTTTACTGAAAGTAGCTATTTTAAATGTCATATTATTAAAAAATATATATGTATTAAAAGTACAAATATTTGTGGTGCCTTAATAGTTTGAGATCTTTCTGGGTGGTATTTAAATAAAATCATCTTTGGGTTCTGAATACCTTATATACTGTAAGTAAATATCTTTTACCCTAAGAGTTATTTGTGTGTTATGCATAACCTGATTATAAATCAGTGTACAGTTCAGTATAAGCACCTTAAGGAGCTACCAAGCAAAGAATACCTAGCTGACTTTGAGCATTAGCTATAAAGGGTTAAATATATCCTCCCAGGCTTTATGAACAAGAACCTCCTGTGGAATTCTATTCTTTACATTCCTGGAATCAACCACAATGGGATACTTGATACTTCCTAATGTCAGATTCCAGACTCACAGATTTCTATCTGGAAAGTTTGACCTTGAATGCTTATCAACACCCTCTGAGTTAATGTTAATACACAAGATGCATCAATCAAAGAATTATGATACTGTCCAGTATAAAACATTTTTTTTTCAAATGTGTGCTTTTTAACTGATAATTAAATGATACGTCTTTTAAGGAGTAATTGAAAATAGATAGCGCTAACCTACAATTATATACATAGGGATACATTATAACCTTCAATGATATGTACAGTATATAGGGATACACAATATCCTACACCAGGGGTCTCCAAACTGCGGCCCGAGGGCCAGATGTGGCCCTTTGCTAGCCTTTATCTGGCCCTTGGGCCACAATTCCTCCAACTGATATGAGGCACTATTCCTCCCACTGACACCAACAAGGAGGCACTATTTCAGTGTAGGATGATATACATAGTGGTACACAAAATGACCTAATTTAAGTTTAAATTAAAAGTGATAAGAGCTGTAAAGATACTTGTTTCCAAAATGACTTTAGGTACTAATATGCTTTTAGTAAGCTTTTTAATTAGGATCCTAGTAACTGGGTATGAAAAAAAAACTTTGGAAAAACCATAATAGGATGATTTATTTTTATGGATACTTATATACCAACAAATAATTTTCAAGTTACCTAATCAATTTTTATCTCAGTAGGGATTATCTTCTTTGTTGAGGTGACAAGTCTTGAAAATCTGTGAATTCTATAGGGACATTTCATCGCATACTGCTAGGAGAATGAAGAGCCCTTCACTAAACAAAGAAAAAAAAATGATCTGCATGAAAAGGTAAGATTTTAAAGACCAAAGATATTAGGCAGTAATATTAACGTTGGACATAATATATTAATGTTGGACAATACCATCACAAGTGACATATTTTCACTTGGGAAGATGTTATATACGGTCTTCATGTCTTCTACATATTTACCGTGTTTTTTCTGAATATAATCAGTGATCATTACATACCAAGAACCTGATCCATATATAGTAAAGGATATTTGTACAAAATGCATGGCTGGCTTTCTTACAGTCCTTTTGTTCTATAGAGTTTGAAGTGTTATACCTATTGTTAAAGTCAAAGAAAAACAAACTTAAAGTCTCATTTGCCAAAACTAGTTCAACTGGCAGCTAAACAGTTAACAACAGAGCAAACTAAGAGACTAGTAAAACATAACATTTATTTTAAATACCACTGGTGTAAGGCAGAAATTCTTTACCAATGGATACCATTATTAAAAAAAGCAGGAAGAAATCAGATACTTCAGTAAATACATCATTAATTACAGACAAGCTGAGCTGGGGTTGAAATTCTGGTTTTTAGTCACCCAGAGACGTCATGGGAAATGCTCTCCACATTACCATTTTCTTTGGAGATGTCAGGAATGACCTGCCTTTGTTGGAATGACTGGTGACATTTCAAACCTTCCTTTCCCTTTCATGCTCCTACAGAGGGTCAGTGCTCTTTGGCTCGGAACAATTACAGCTACCACACTCATCCGACCTGCTACTTTAACCCATTTAGCCCCCTTGCTGCCAGAGGTGTGATGTTTTGATATTCTTTCAATTTAGAATCACTAAGTCTGCTCAATTCCCAGCAGAATAGCACTATTAGTCTAAATCTCTGAGTGATTAATGAATTATAGAATGGTGCTTTAGTGAGGCTTCAATGTATGAAGGAATTGCCATCATGTTTTTTATAATACAATGAGGCAGATTTACTAAAGAAGATGAGAATCTTCACACACAAAAAAAAGTATAAATATGTGTTTCAATTATTTCATCATGTAAAGCCAACTCAACAGTTATTGTTTTTTTTTTTTTGTGTGTGATTGGAAATTGAAATGAATATTTACTCAATTGTGTTAATATTCTCAACTGAGAGCTGAGAGTAAAGACCAACTTAAATTATCCAATCACGTGCAAAGCAAATCCCTTCTTATTTATTTCATCTTGTCACTCTTCTTTTGAGTGAACATTCTCGGCTCCTTTAGTAAATCAGTCTAATTATCTCTACAAAGGGTCAGTGCAGGAGCCGGGCTGATACTGCAATGGGGATGCACTGCATGATCCCCCTATCTCTGAGATAATAGCTTAGCTAACACTTAGAAAAGCTATAATGGGGCTGATGTTTGACACTTTGATATATTGGATAGATCAATGTGACCATAACCAAGTAATTGACACAGCTATGAATATTATTATTATATTGTGTGGCTTGTGCATTATCAGGTAAAGTTGCTGTTTGCTCTTTTAACTTATACATTCAGGTTTACAGTGGACAATTTTTTTGTGCCACAGCTGATAAGCAAGAGATTGGAATAATTCAAATGTTTACAACATTCATCCGAGTTTTGAATGCTTTTTAAAAATAGCATTTTTTTTTTCATTTTAGATAGAGTAAAGGAGGCCTATAACCCCTGTTATGTTATTTTTTCCCTCTGCGTTCCCTTCTATTCCTGTTTCATAGCCTTAACAGAAAGTGAGAATTTCATCCATAGTGAGGGAATACCCGATTGTCACCAAGAACTCCTGAACTACTGTCCCAATTGGAAGATTTCCCCTTTATTCCTGTTCTGGGGACAACTCAAAATTTAGTATTTTCTTTCACTTTCACTTTTGATGATAACAGTAAACAGAACAAATAGAAAGATTAACTCGCTTCCTAAAACCAGCTATACATGGATCGAAATTCAGATGGTTTAGTGGGAATCTACCAATCAACTTCTGTACAACTGCCCTGTCAGATTTTACCTACTCGATCAGTGCTGATGTCAGGGAGGTCTCCAGAATACAAAGACTCAGCAGGGAGGATTCCCCCATCCACATCGAGAGTCAGTTTTTTTTTCTTCAACCCTCTTGCTAAAACCAAAACAAAACAAAAACTGTATCATCTATGGGCTGCCGAATTGGGGGAACAGACAGCAATAAAAACTTGATAGGTGTTCTAATCCATATCCACTAAAGAAAAAGTTATGCTTTAATTTATACTGTGTTTCCTTTTTGGATCCATCACATCTGGTTGTCCTTTCTACGGGTACCTTTGTTGCCATCTTTAGTAGATGACAGCAGATATGGCATTTGGTACTTTGAAAGCTTGGGCATATTATGTATGCTTTGCCTGCTTCTAATATGCTTAAATTCAAGGCAGAGAGTATGCACAACACAGTTAACTTTACATTTACTGGGTGCTGTTTAATCTACTATCATTTTAAAGTCCTGCATGGGAGCCATAACTCCTACATTGTGGTAATCTACAGTTTTAAAATTAAAATACAAGCTAACAGACTAATAACAGTACTGCTTCACAATTTGTCATCAGTGTCATTAACCTCCCTGGCGGTATGATTCTGTCTGGAATTACGTACCGAAAGCGGTACAATTATTTGCAAGGAAATTTGGTGTTTTATACTGTAGGCCTGTAATTCTTAGGAATAACTCACATAAATCTGACCAAACAAGAGTCTTGTAGGCATCCCGGGTATGACATTTAAAAAAAAAACAAAATTATAAATTATAATATAATAAATAATTATAAATAATTATAACAAATAATAATATAATTATAATAAAAATTATTCAATAATGTAATCAAATCAAAATCACTGACATTTTCTCAGTTGCAAAATTGTCGCTGTCATTATTTTTATTTTTTTATGACGAATTTTCCCACAAATCGCTATCGCACAATTCTGCAAGTGATTATAATTTATTATCGCTGTTTTTTAGCTGATCTAAAACTATTTTTGACATAAAGGGACACTTTTGGTTGCTATGGACAATCTACTGTTTGCAGGGAGAAAGAAAGGTTTTTATTATATAAAATGACATGTAGGGCACTGGGCAGACCACTAGGGACAAGGGGGGTGTGTTTTTTTTACACACAGTACTGTAATCTATAAGCAGGGAACGGAGATCGGCGGCACAGGAGGACGCTGTGTGAATCGAGCGAGGTCCCGCTCGCTCACACAGCGCGGTGACATCGCTGGATCCAGGACAAGGTAAGCCAGCGCACGCTGCAGGCTCTGCATATCTAGCCCGAGCGTGACTCGGGGTTACCGATCGTAACATGAAAAACACACCCCGAGTCACGCTCGGGAATACCGCCAGGGGGGTTAATAAACTATAATAGGGATGACACACTTGTGTTACTTAGGCTGGTTCACACTGGTGCGACAAACAGATCAATGGTTCCCTATGTGAGCCGTCTTAACTGGTCCGACTTGTGTCAATCCAACTTTGAAAAATATTCCTGCACTACTTTGGTCCGACTTGGGCACGATTTCAGCCTATTGATTTGAATGTAAGTCGCATCCAAGTCGGATCATTATCTTAACTGATACGACGTGTGGCATGCGACTTGTGCTCTGAGGGTCTTGAAGGTGAACCCCACGTCAAAATAAAAAAAAAACAATGTGGGGTTCCCCCCATTTCCATATCCAACAGCGGTAGCTAGCATCGAGAGTAGACATCAGTGGAGGAAGAAGAACTGGCAGAAGAACCAGAGGAATAAGACATCAGCAGAGGGAGAAGAACCAGAGGAAGAAGACATCAGCAGAGAAAGAAGACACGTTGAAGCTACGACAGGGGACATTCTTTATTTTTACGGACTTTGTCAAAAATCTGTGTACTGTTTTTATTTATTTTTTACACTTTTTTGGGGTGAATCAGTAGCGGTACAATGTAAAAAAAACAGAAATGGAAGGCGCGCACACCTAGCGCATTACCAGAGATAATTTATTAATAAGACATTTTTGTATAAAAGTGGGTACTCACAAAATGCAACTGACAAAAGGCCATAAACACAGTTAATGCATGGACTTGCACAGAACATGGGGTACAGCTAATGCATTTCGAGGGCTCACCCCCCTTCCTAAGAGCTAGCCTATTACCAAAGATTCTTATTAAATTATCTCTGGTAATGCACTAGGTATGCGCACCTTCCATTTCTGTTTTTCTTGTAGTTACTTTCGGATTACCCCATCTGAGAAAGGCAGCATCCACCTAGTTCTGGGATACCATATATACCTTTTACATCACCATTTTATATGACATCTGTTACTCCTCACCTTGGAAGACCTATTAGCGCTTGAAATGACTGTGTTTTTTGTATACCTACTGTTATGCCCTGTACACACGATCGGTCCATCCGATGAAAACGGTCTGATGGACCGTTTTCATCGGTTAACCTATGAAGCTGACTGATGGTCAGTCGTGCCTACACACCATCGGTTAAAAAAACGATCGTGTCAGAACGCGGTGACGTAAAACACAATGACAAGCTGAAAAAACGAAATTCAATGCTTCCAAGCATGCGTCGACTTGATTCTAAGCATGCGTGGATTTTTAACCGATGGACGTGGAAGGAAGGATTGAATGGAACTTCCCTCAAGACTTTTTTGTTTTTGGTACATTTTGCCAGGTTTTAAAAATGTTTTTTGCCAATATAGCCGTATCTACATTTTAGAGATTTAGAGGTGAAAAAAAAAGAAAATTATTTTGCCAGCCCCTAATGAGCCAACACTGAACACTATATATACTTTTGTTTTACATTTTCATTTTTTGTACTACTGCTGAACAGGCCTATATGAGGAGACGGTATTTATTGTACAATCAGTACTTTCCAGGTTGCATTGTATTGTGCTGGATGACCATGACCTAACATCATCTTGAAAAAGGCTCCCTATAGTTGTGAGACAAAATCTCAAGAAATAAGCAAATAACAGAACAATGTGTACAGGAAAAGAGATGTTTTATGACCCAGCACTTTCAGCTAACTAAAATAATCTATAGCAATCACCCTGCACTCACTAATGATGTCCATGCTTTGTGTGACTCTTAAGTTTTATGTTGCTAGCTGGTGCACAATAAAGGCCATACTGAAGTGAAGTAATTGCCTGTGTACACCTTCCTGTTCAGAGTAAGCTGAAAGTCATTCACTGTAGCAAATGCATATGGACAATTTAAATAGGTGCAAATGACAGGAAATCCACATGCTTATTGCCACTGAAAGACAATGCTAAAATAAATCTGCTTTGCCAGTCACTGGAAATGTTAATGGCTCCGCATTACAGGAAGAACTTGGGCATGAACAGAAAAACTATGCAGTATGCAGGCTAGGGGACTATTAAAAATCTGTTTTACGGGAGTATATATATTAAAGCTGCTGTTTTTTTCTGCGGTTTGCATCCAGTTACTGTACGTCCAATAGGTTATTTATCACAGAATCTCAGCACTCACATCTTTTGGCACAGGAAGGTTCTTCCCTGTTGCATAAAATTCTATTGTAGGAGAAGAATGTGAGCGAGGGGTTATGTGCACAATAGGTAGAGTTAGTGTGAGGGTTGGCATTGCAGGGAGGGATAGTGTTAGGCCCCGTACACACGAGGGGATCTCCGCTGGAAACGGTCCGCCGGACCGTTTCCAGCGGAGATTCCTCCTTCAGGTTTGGATCCGTTGGCTTGTACACACCATCGGATCAAAATCCGCACGGAATTCATCCGCGGTGACGTGTCGCGCCGTCGCCGCGACGATGACGCGGCGACGTGCGCGACACTGGAAGGTAAGTACTTCCACGCATGCGTTGAATCATTACGACGCATGCGAGGGAGGGGAGCGGACGGATTGATCCGGTGAGTCTGTACAGACCACCGGATCAATCCACTGGACTGGATTCCAGCGGATAGATTTTGTAGCATGCTACAAAATTTTTATCCGCGGATAATCCGTCGGCTGGATTTTTATCCGCCGAGATTTGTCCGCTAGGCCGTACACACGACCGGATCTATCTGCTGGAACTGATCAGCGGATCAATCCCAGCGGATAGATCCGGTCGTGTGTACGGGGCCTTAAGGTTACTGTAACTGATAGAGGAGGGTTAGTGTTTAGGTTACTGCAAGGGATAAAAAGGAAGGCATATTGTTAGGTAACAGGGAGGGTTATTGTTAGGGATGAAAGAAAAGGTTAGCGTGAGGGTTAATATTAAGGCTGTAGGGGGGGCCTGGCTTAGCAATGGCCAAGTAAGACGTGCACTGCTGGAGCTCCCGGCCTGACTCGCCCCGATCTGACCACCAGCTACCTTTTTTCTCATGTGGGCACGGCATGAGCACCCCTAGACGCTACAGGACTAGGTTGGTGACTCGTGGGACCCGCCACCGGACCTCACAACCTTAAATCCGGTGCTTTTTCTGAGGCACACAGAGACACTCGCCGGGCGCCAATGTGGCCGCGCCACGTGGGACCCACATGGAGTCAACACACCCTAACCTGTAGGCAGACCCCCCGATACCCTCACCGGAACCATTCAACCTCACGGAGACCCCTGCTGTAACTCAACCAGACATGGCCGGTCCCTCACAGAGCCAAACTAAACTGGACACAGACCTCAGAGCCATGCTGCAAGCCCTCAATATGAGATCGGACATTGAAGCTCTAATCTTGCGCATTGAGGAGGCACATAGGAGGGACATTCAGGAAGTGAAGACGGAACTGCATACGATTACTGACCGGTTGTCCACCGGAGAGAACCTGATCACCTCACTGGAGACCTGGGTACGGGCGCTGGAACGAGCTCAGGACATGCAGGCAGCGGACTCATAAGAGATGCAGCTTCACCTTGAAGAATTGGAGGACCACAGCCGCCGCAACAACCTCGGGCTGCAGGGACTCCCGGAGGCTACAGGTCAGGAGGACCTGGCGGAGACTGTCACAGCAATCTTTCACAGGATCCTGGTGACCCCGCCACCCACGTTAGAAATCGACAGGGTACACTGCACCTTAGGCCCAAGATCGGTAGATCCTTTGTGGCCCCGCGATGTCCTATGTCGCCTGCATCGATACGCCCAGAAGGAGACCATCCTCGCAAGGCCTGGGAGCATGGAGATATCGAGTTCGATGGTGCGCATGTACAGGTACTCCCGGATCTGTCCAGAGCCACGCTTCAGAGGCGCACAATGTTGAAACCAGTTCTGGAGCTTGCGAGACGGAGAGGCTGCAGCTATCATTGGGGATACCCTCTGGGGGTGATTTTCCACATGGAACGAGCCTCATTCACACCGAGTAAGCTTCCGGCACTGTTTACCTTTCTAGAGGCAGAACCGGTCACAGTACCGAATTGGCTTTTGAAGATACCAAAACCGACGTGCCATTCGGGTCCATCCGTGGGCAGATTCAACCAGCCTGTCCACTCTCAGAGGTCCTGAGGGCGTCCACACGATCCCTCTAGCCACAGGTCACGTGAGTCATAAGCAAACTCTGTCACTTGTCCATGGGTTGACAAAATAATCCCCCTGCCACCATGTATCCTGAGTGACTACCATCCCTCACTGTTTCTTTTTACCCGAAAAGATGTGCCCCCTGGTCGCATGGGCTGGACGATGATCGGGAACCTTTGGGCCGATCGGATCGGTTGCACCCCTGCCTCCCTCCCCTCCCCGCAGCTTGGGTGCTTTACGCTGCTCACCAGACACGAGACGCTGTCTTCTATATCATTCACCGGTCCCCCAGGAGTTGCTTTGGCCCCTGCTGTTTTTTTTTTTGCCCCCTGTATATCCTTGGGAGACCCTCGTTGGGGTGGTCATGCCGGTGAAACCCCCCCCCCTCCACTATCCAGGGAAGTTTTGGGACTGACCATCTGGAGACCCCCCTACTCCCCCTAACACCTGCTGGCCACCATACATGTGTACTGTCCCCACGGACTTTTTATAACCCATTTCACACTGCGGATGCACCGAGTGACATGGCACTAGAGACAACCGCCCTTGCGCACAAGTGAGTAGCCGGGTGTAAAGAGCCATTTCATGGACAAATTGGTGTGGGGGGTCCTCCTCTGCAGAGGGTATGCTGGTCCCTCTCGAGGTCCCATGTGGCCACAGCTGAGCTCCACCTCTTGGGGGGTGGGGCAGATCCGGGGGGTTTGGGGGGCCTTGTGTCATGGAGGGTGACTGATGCCATCACCAGGGGGGGTGTGGGTGCCAAAATAGAGGTGGGGGCTGCTTGGGAGCTCACCTACCCCTCCCCTCATGTCTCCCCTACCTCGGGTTGCCTGTTAGCGCCTGACCGGTGGGGACCTGGGGGAAGGAGCTACTGCACCCTCAGGGGGACTCTCGGGATGATGCACGAGGAGGGGTCTATGTTAAGTCATATTATAATGTGATATGCTTTGCGATGCTGTATTATGCTGTGGCGTGGTGCAGTGAAGTGTTTTGCCTTAAAGTCAACCTACATGGACACGTTTTATATCTTGTTGCCTTTTTTGTTACTGAAGTCTTTGGAAAGTCATGTGTGACCCGCGGGTCCTTTACATGTATGTTTATATGTTGGGTTACTACTCTTTATCTGCCTGTATAGTGTCACACTAGATGCCTGACACCTGCCCACGATAACACACTCAGAAAGGGTCGGGGGGTTTGGGAAGGGCCTGGGGGCTCCTAACGGCTCTTGCTAACCAAACTCCCAATTAGGTCAACGCTTACAACCCAGGTTTTACTGGAGAGCGTTATAGCAAGTTTTTTGCTGACACTTTAGAATTCCAGCTACGCTGGTCAGGTTTTTCTCTTTTTTTTCCTTTCTCTTTCTTTCTTCCTCTCCCTTTTGTTCACCTTTGCAGCTCTTTCGCTCACCCCCACCCCCTGTTGTTCTCCGCTCTTCCCTACTCCCTCCGCCCTACAAGCAGGGACGAACTTACGATTGTCACTCTTAACGCAAAGGGTCTTCACATCCCCGAAAAGAGGCAGATGCTACTCAATGACATGGCATGGCAGCGGATGTTGTCCTGCTACAAGAAACACACTTTGGGGAAAATAAATTCCCTATCCTACAGAACAGATTCTATCCGACGGTTTACCACTCCACCTACTCAGGGACCTCCATACTGCTCTCGGCAAGGATTCCATGGACCCTGATAGCTGTGCAATCAGACCCGATGGGCAAATTTCTGTTCATTAAGGGCCTAGTAGGAGACGTGAAGATGACCTTCGCCAACTTCTATGCCCCAAACAACCAACAGGACACCTTCATTAAGAGACACTTAGGTATGTTACAGAAGTTCTCTGAAGGACAGCTTATTTAGGCTATTATCTCTTAGTACCACACAACCAATTGCAGCAAATTAAAAACCCCCTTATAATGGGTCTATCACCTGGTCGGACCACGCCCCGTCACTATGCGATACGCTGTGACGGATTTTCGGGGTGCACAGAGGAGGCCGTGGAGACTCAATGAGAGCCAGCTACAGGACCCCGAGGTGTTGGCAGACGTGGTGAAAGTATTCAGGCATTACTTTGCTATGAATGCCACTACTGACAGTGACAGGGGCCTGGTGTGGGAGGCACACAAGGCAGTGATTCGCAGTGTGCTCATTAAGCACGGTGCGCGGATAAAACATTTTCATATTCTTGGATGAGGGCCAGGCACTGCAGTGTAGTTCCGCTGCTGTGTGACCACAGCAGATCCCGTACACCGCCCCCATGCATCTCGTCGTCAGACCTGTGTCAATTAATGACTCTATTCCGAACACGGAGTCTAGGTACGCCATGCTTGTGGGTACATGCACACCCATTCCTCCCGTTCCACCCCCTCCCCCGACTTCTCCCTTTTCTGGACTCCCTCCCCCCCCCCTTTTTCTCTATTATTTATTTTTTTCTTTTTGCTGGCTCCCATGCATATAGAACAGGGAAAAAGATAGGACGGAACCCACGGGGCTGCACTATCACACCTCTCCGTGCTGATGGCACAGACACGATCTCTCCGAGAGGGGAGAACAACCTTTGTTCCTGACCACACTACAGGGCAGTAGACCAAGACCAGATATAGGATACGCCGGAGGCGAAGTGGGAATGCATTATGTTGTATATTGTTTATACATGCCTGGCTGTATTACTACGCTGACTGTACTATCCCTGATCTCATAGCAGTGTATATAGAGTTATGTTTGCATCTATGTGCCGGTATTTTTCCTGTTATATCTTGTTTGTTACCGTTGAGGCCCATGTGGGTGTCTTTCCTAACATAAATAAACAATTAAAAAAAAATAAAAAAATATTAAGGCTGTAGGGAGGGTTAGAGTTATGCCTCATACACACAACAGTTTTTTTCCGACGGGAAAACTGCTATGAGAGCTTTTCGTCAGGAAAAAATCATGTCTGGAAAACTGTTCGTCTGTATGCTTTTCCGAGAGGGGGACGCACATGCTCGGAAACAATTCGATGCATGCTCAGAAGCATTGAACATCATTTTCCTGGCTCGTCGTAGTTTTTTACGTCACAGCATTCTTGGCAGTCAAAAGTTCACTGGACTTTTGTGTGACCGTGTGTATGCAAGGCAAACCATTGTTTTTTTTATCCGTTGGGAAAACCGCTTGTGTGTACGGGACATGAGGGTTAATTGAACTCATTTGCTGCTGCTAGAGGGAGAAAGACGTTCTGCACATGGGTGAAGTTTAAAGCTGATGCAGACACTAAGGGTGCACGTCTAAAATTAAGCCCAGCCTGCCATTTAGCTAAGACAGAGGGAAGTCATCTACCTGAGGCTTTTTGCAGACAGGCTCTGCAGGATGTAAAGGCACACAATGAGAAAAGGAGCACATTTTTTAAATTTGAACAGTGCTTTACAAGGTGCTGGGGTGACAGGAAACATGGAGTATTTTTTGAAAAAAGTGCAGAAAAGGGAACTAAACCTTTAAGCCCAATGATGGGCATCCCATTACCTGTGATATTCTGAAGAAACTTTGTGTAGCAACTTTTTTTTTTTCAGAGTTCCTCAGGGCTCAAATCGCTCCTATTTTAGTCAGTCTTTATTCTATTCCTTTCTGGAGCATTTAGAATCTCTGAACAGCTTTCTAGGAGTAGGAATCCTTTAGAACAGGGATGTCAAACTGGCAGCACTCAAGCTGTTGCAGAACTACAAGTCCCAGCCTCTGCTTTTGGGAGTCATGCTTGTAACTATCAGCCTTGCAATGCCTCATGGCACTTATAGTTCTGCACCCGTTTGACACCTGTGCTTTAGAATTTAGAAGAGGTAAAAAAGGTAATTTGGATATGGGTAGATAGATTTACTGCACTGTTCATTGGATTCTCAAACCTTTTTGACCACCTGAATGGTTGTCTATTAACTATTTACCAAGTTTATGTGGTTCTTTAACCACTTAATGACCCACCCATAGCTGAATGTACCCCCCTCCCGCCGCCCTCTGGTGCTTCTACCAACCGCTACGATCAAAGCCAGGATCGTTTTTTTTATTTTATTTCAGGCTTCCCAGCCTAGAGGTGAGATGTGGGGTCTTATTGACCCCATATCTCACTGTAAAGAGGACCTGTCATGCCATATTCCTATTACAACGGATGTTTACATTCCTTGTAATAGGAATAAAAGTGATCAAAAAAATGTTTTGGGGAAAAAAGTGTCAAACTAAAAAAAATAAAGTAAGATGAACAATAAAAAAGGAAACAAGGAAAAATTACAATTTAAAAAAACTCATCATGCCTCTTTCTAAATACCTTGGAATGTCTTCTTTCCAAAAATGGGTCATTTGAGGGGTATTTGTACTTTTCTGGCATGTTGGGGTCTTAAGAAATCAGGTCAGATCAATTTTCAGATATTGGCACCATAGCTTGTGAACTCTATAACTTTCACAAAGACCAAATAATATACACCAATTTGTACTTATTTTTACAAAAGATATGTAGCAGTATACATGTTGGCCAAAATTTATGAAGAACAATTACTAATTTGCTGAATTTTATAACAGAAACGAAGAAAAATTCATTTTTTTACAGAATTTTCAGTCTTTTTTCTTTAATAGCGCAAAAAACAGCAGTGAATAAATACCACCAAAAGAAAGCTCTATTTGTGTGAAAAAATGGGTACAGTGTTGTGTGACTGAGTAATTGTCATTCAAAATGTGAGAGCACCGAAAGCTGAAAATTGGTCTGGTTAGGAAGGGGGTTTAAGTGCCCAGTGGTCATGTGGTTTAAAATGTATTTATTGGTCTTCAGTTTAGAATATTTTAAAATATTGTCTCTCTCTTTCTGCATTGGTGCTACAACATGATGCTATGATTTAAAAAGTGGGTGGCTGGAAGTCTGCCTATTTCAAGTCTTATATCTCTCCCAGTCTATGTCTATAACTTTGTTTGTGTTAAAGCAGAGGTTCACCCTAATTTTAAAGTAAACGTTAAACACACGGGCTGAGTGTCTATATTGAAAGTTTGCTGTTTAAAAAAATTAAAATCAATTCCATACCCTTTTTCTCTGTTATGAACCAGGCACTTCTTGGTTTAGCTCCCGCAGGAGTGGGCGTGTCGCTTTTGCTGCGATCGCCCCAGTGATTCCTGGGATTAGTTAACTGTGCAGTGTTGACGGTGCCGCTTGCCGTCAACACTGCACATGCGCGGGATAGAGCGGTGAATGCATTTAGAGTGCCCACAAGCAAGATGGAAGCCTCCAGCAAATATTTTTATAAATTCTCTTTTGCGGCAGAATGACAATGCGGGGGGCTATGAAATAAGGACACATGAGTACCCTATTAACTATATGAAGAGCGGCAGATGCATATAAAAAAAAATGCGGAACCCCCACTTTAAGTCAACATGTTTGTTATTGTATAATTGTCTATTCTTGCATTTACTGGGCGAGTCACAGAGCCAGTAGAAGAATTTACACCGAAAATCTTGGTCTTTTTCCTGACAAATTTATTGGTTTGTCAAGTGGGGAATACATTAGGGGGACTTATTGATGGATATAGTTTACCACTTTTGCATCTGGTTGGCTCAAGATATTCTAATCATGCATTTGGGAGGTAAAGATTTTGGAAAACTTACAGCTTTAGATTTGTTTGCTAATGAAACAGGATCATTATCAAGTTAGACTTTCTTCCATGTTTGGCATGATTTCATTTCTCTCTATCCTTTAAAAAAAACTCAAGCTCCTTAATAGAGCTATTTCACAATGTATGATTTATATTGAGTTGTTTACCATTTCATCACATGAATTTAGAAGGAAGATTGCCAGGTTTGTACCAAGGTAATAGTGTCCACCTTTCTGATGTAGGTTTTGATAATCGTAATCTTAATATTCAGTCCTGTGTTAAGTTGGCCACAGACTGAGTTGTTGGCAATCTGGGACTTTTGGATGTTTGATTATTCTTTATTTGGATTGGCTTAGGCTTTAGTGGCTGAGCTAAACATACTTGTTTATTAATAATTGGTTATGTTTCATTAAATCTAAATCAAAGCATGTGGTATTTTATTTCATTAACACCAATAAAATCTTTAAATTACAGCCACTAAATAGAATTGTTTGTACTTTTTACTTTAGTTGTTTTTATTTCAATGGTTTAATATGTGCTGCTTACAATCCCACAAACATGGAACGCTTGATAGTTTTTTTGAATTCTTCCATTCTGGTCTTTCGAATGGGAGTGATTTCAAACATATGTACTTGTAAACTTATCTGATCTGAAAAAAGGGAAGGGGTTAGCCTTGAGCCTTTCTTAAAAATCACACTAGGCCCCTCAGCTGTGTTTTCTTCCATTATTTTTAGACAAATTGAAAACAAATGTGTACAGGATATCACAAGGAACTCAAACCATCTGTTTATGAATGGCTTTGTTACTTCTTCATTCCAACAGCATACAACATGCTGCATAATAAAAAAGATTTTGTTGAATCTATTTAATTAATTAGAATGACGTATGCTACAAGGGACAGTGTGACACTGGTGATGAATTTTAAAAGAGTGCCACAGCTATTTTATCACATGTACTATACATTGCATTCTCCTTTTTTCCTTCATTTGAAGCTTTGTGCTTTCCAACTTTCTTTAGCTCGATCTCTGACCCTAAAGTGAGACTTCTTTCTTAAATTAGTCTGGATTTAGGTAAATTAGAGATACATGACATGCATTCAAATTAGTCTTGGAAATGTGAACAAGAAAATAAAACAGGCTATTCACAGAGCTTTTAAATGATTAACTTGAATACAGGTTAGATTTTCTGATTGCAGATGCACTTTTTAAAGGAAAAGTCCTTTATGGGTAAGGTTTGGGTTAAAGTCATGATCAAAGCACACTCAGCATCTTCGCTGTTGATTTCTGAGCTACCGTCGGGACTTGCTGTAATGTGTTTTGGCTGCCCCAGTGTAGACATTATTTTTAGACTTCTATAGGCCTGACACCAAGTAAAGACAGATAAAAGAATACAGTGCCTTGCAAAAGTATTCACCCCTTGGCTTTTTACCTATTTTGTTACATTACAGCCTTTAGTTCAATGTTTTTTTTAATCTGAATTATATGTGATGGATTAGAACACAATAGTCTAAGTTGAAATTGTAAAATTTGAAAAACATATACATAAATCTATTTTTCAGAAATAAGAAACTGATAATTGACATGTGCGTATGTATTGCTTTCAGCAAAAAAACAAAATGGCATGTTTTGAGTTTGCGAAAGGGCATGTGGGAGACTCCCAAAATGTATGGAGGAAGGTGCTCTGGTCTGAGGAAACTAAAATTAAACTTTTTGGCCCTCAAAGAAAACGCTATGTCTGGCACAAACCCAACACATCACATCACCCAAAGAACACCATCCCCACAGTGAAACATGGTGGTGGCAGCATCATGCTGTGGGGATGTTTTTCTGCAGTCAGGACTGGGAAACTGGTCAGAGTTGAGGGAAAGATGGATGGTGCTAAATACAGGGATATTCTTGAGCAAAACTTGTACCACTCTGTGTGTGATTTGAGGCTAGGACAGAGGTTCACCTTCCAGCAGGACAATGACCCCAAAAACACTGCTAAAGCAACACTTGAGTAGTTTAAGTGGAAACATGTAAATATGTTGGAATGGTCTAGTCAAAGCCCAGACCTCAATCCAATAGAAAATCTGTGGCCAGACTTAAAGATTGCTGTTCACAAGCGCAAACCATCCAACTTGAAGGAGCAGTTTTGCAAGGAGGAATGGGTAAAAATCCCAGTGGTAAGATGTGACAAGCTCATAGAGACTTATCCAGTGACTTGGAGCTGTGATAGCCACAAAAGGTGGCTCTATAAAGTATTGACTTTAGGGGGGTGAATAGTTATGCACATTGACTTTTCCTGTTTTTTTGTCCCATTTGTTGTTTGCTTCACAATATATTAAAAAAAAACATCTTTAAAGTTGTGGGCATGTTCTGTAAATTAAATAATGTGAATCCTCTAACAATCCATGTTAAAGGGGTTGTAAACCCTTGCGTTCTTTTCACCTTAATGCATCCTATGCATTAAGGTGAAAAAACACCTAACAGTGTCTGGCCCCCCGAGCCCTCGTTTTACTTACCTGATCCCCCGAATTTCCGTGGGCGCGATCCCACGTCGCTCTCCCCTAGGCTTCTCTGCTCTTCATTGGATAGATTGATAGCAGCGCACCCATTGGCTCCCGTTGCTGTCAATCAAATCCAATGATGTAGCCGCCGGGGGCGAGGCCGAGTCATACACTCAGCGGCTATGGATGCTAAGTGAATGACTTGAGAGCGCGCCTACAACATATACCCCTCGGGAGAGAGCTTCCGAGAGGGGGTTATCTATTGCAGGGAGGAGCTACCAGAGCCGTCGTGGGACCCCAGAAGATGATGATTGGGGACGACAGTATGACATGTTTGTTATTTAAAATAAAATACCTGAACCTTTAGTATCACTTTAATTCCAGGCTGTGAGGCGACAAAACACAAAAAAATGCCAAGGGGGGTTAATACTTTAGCAAGGCACTGTATATCCATATTTTCCACAACTAACTTAGACTAGGACTTTACTCATTTCATTTCTAAAAGGTTTTGTACTTTAAGAACAAAGCAGATCTAGCTTTTGGGATTGTGAAAGTTCATACGACAATCGTTTTTGGTATTTACTTAACTGATCTGAATTTTTACAGTGTAGGTGTTCTTTAGGAACCTTTTTTATGTACAGATGGGCTGTTTTTTTTTTTAGTTTTGTAAAACTTGGAAATAATACATTTCTATTGGAGCCACCTATATCTTTTATAATAAGTACTCTAGTGTATCATGCACACTTTAAAAGAACTTGAGGCTTAATGTGCTTCATTACTGTGTCAGCAGGAGAAACCAGGGGACCAGGAGTTTGACACTCAGGGTGAGATTTACTAAAACTGAAGCACGCAGAATCTGATTCAGTTGTGCATAAAAACCAATCAGCTTCCATGTTTTATTGTCAAAGCTTAATTGAACAAGCTGAAGTTAGAAGCTGATTGGCTACCATGCACAGCTGCACCAGATTCTGAGTACTTCGGTTTTAGTAACTCTCCCCCTAAGGCTAGTTTCACACGTGTGTTCTCTATAGTCCGTATCCGCCTGCTCAGCTGTCAAACCATTTTCACCCGACTGTCATCCAAATCAATCTGCTGTTTTTAGCGGACAGGATCGGATGCCAACGGGTGTCAGCGGACACATGTCCGCTAACATCCACTGCTCCATAGAGAGGTCAGGTCTGCCTGAAAAACTGAAAGGCAGACCTCACCAGGCAACCCATGTGAAACCAGCCAAAGTGTCAGTTTCTTGAGGAGGTTTTAGTTGGTGGTTTCTCTTCAACATGGTGCCGTTTCACAGCGTAGGCAGCAGAACAAAATAAGCATTAACTTTTTTTTTTCTTCTTTTTTACACAGGCACATATTTTGTAGCCACTTTTTCTTTAGCTACGGAGTCACTAAAAAATGCATACAAACTATATCTGTATACCTACAATAAAAAATAAATTTGATAAGACATTTAACTTAAATATTATTAACAGCCCAAATATGAATAAACAATTTACAAAGTATTTTCAGAAACTGTTATTAGTTAAATTTCTTCCTTCACTTTTGTTTTATGTTCCATTGTTCTTGTAAAAATAGCATGTCTCTGTTTTCTAGAATGTGCTATTTACTGTAAAAACACCAAACACTTGGTATTTTAAGAACGCTTTGAAGAAATGGCTATATAACTTTAGATGTGTCTTGTTATTATTAGAAGGCCTTTAAAAACTATCCCTTTTTTGTTGGGGGTAAGTTTGCTTTGTTATTTTTTCCTTTATGTGGTATTCTCAGAATTTCTAGCAATGTGTGATTTTGAAAACAAACACTGTTTTATTATTTCACTAAATAACTAACAGACTTGGTGCTGGGGAATTGCGTCTCAGAGTTTTATAGTCTGGTTAGGGAATTATATAAATAATCAGTACATAGGATATTATAATTACTTATTATTACTGCTATACACTGCTTCAACTTAAACTGTGTTTTACCAACTTTATGAACAACTCTTGGCAAATGTTAGGTTTGGTTTAGCTTACGTGGATCCTCACAGAAAAATGTTGTGAAATGTACTGTCTGCATTTATCTGTAATGCCGCGTACACACGGTCGTTTTTCGGCATGAAAAAAATAATAATTTTTCAGCATGTCCAAAAAACAAAGTTTTTCCAACTTCATCATTAAAAACGACATTGCCCACACACCATAGTTTTTGAAAAATTATGAACAAAGCGCGGTGACGTACAACACGTACTGTACGACGGCACTCTAAAGGGGAAGTTCTATTCGCCTTTTGGCTGCTTTTAGCTGATTCCTTGTTAGTAAAAAACGATTTGCGCTTTTTTAGTCCGTTATAGCGTGATGAATGTGCTTACTCCATTATGAATGGTAGTTTTACCTGAACGAGCGCTCCCATATCATAACTTGCTTCTGGGCATGCGCTGGTTTAAAACGTCGTTTTTGCCCACACATGATCATTTTGTACATGCCGAAAAACGACCGTGTGTATGCGGCATAATAGTTCTTTAGATTGAATATTCATCTGATCTGAAGATAAAATGGAAGAAAAGCTTAAGTCTAACTAGTCTTAAAAAATGGCTCCCCCCCTTCTCCTACCTTTCTTGCCTAATCTGTAAAAAATAAATCTGTTTACTTACCTATTGTTAAAGTGTAAGTTCATGTTTGGAACATGTTCCATGTTACACCCATATTAAGGGTACAACATGTAACCACCGGTCTTGTTAGATGGAAAGAAAGGAGAATGACCCCCTAAAATGCATGATTTAGCCTAGGTTCACACTGCTGCGAATTCAAAATCGCGGTAAAATGCGCGATTTTACCGCGATTTCGCGGCCACGATTTTGCCGCAATTTCGGCCGCAATTTAATGTAAATCGCGGCCCGAAATCGCAAAAAGTAGTAAAGGAACTACTTTTTGAAATCGCAGATGCGGCGTCGCACTGATTAGGACAGTGCCATTGCCGACAATTGCCGCCGATTTGAGATGCGATTTGACATGTCAAATCGCATCTCAAATCGTTCCAAATCGTACCCAGTGTGAACCAGGGCTGAAGTTGGGATTTATTGGTGGGCGGTAGACTGCACTGAAATACATTGCTTGTAGGTAAGAAACAACCTATCCAAATATGAGATAACATTTCTGCCCTAAGATTGTCTTTAGGAATCAAAGGATTCAGGTTTTTGATCTAAATCCGATCTGACAGGTTGCCAATATGTTTCTTAAATATGAGAAACTGCAACCTCTTACTTTACCCCCTTCCTCTCTTTTGTTAATTACTGACTTCTTATTGATACACGTGGCCTGAATTTTGGAAAAAATTAAGTATGTGCAATTTATTCATTGAAAAAACAAATAAGCCCCTTTGTGTTTCTAGTCAGTGTTGCAGGACTGTTTTCACAACAGAAATGTAAATGCTGCCTCTGGTAGGAATATCTGTTAACCACTTGCCGACCGCCGCACGACTATGTACGTCGACAGAATGGCACGGGCAGGCAGATTGGCGTACAGGTACATCCCTTTAAATCTGCCGCCCAGCGGGTGTGCCTCGCGTGTGTGGCCGCGGGTTTCGGGAACTCGATGTTTCCGGGAGGCCCGTGGTTGCGGTCGACAAGGGCAGAACAGGGGAATAAACAAGGCATTCCCCTATTCTGCCTAGTGACACTGTCACTGATGACCGTTCAACGTGATTGGGAATGGTCATCAGTGACGTGTCACGTGTAGCCACACCCCCTAACAGTAAAAATCACTCACTAGGGAACACTTAACCCCTGCAGCGCCACCTACTGGTTAAACCCTTCACTGCCAGTGTAATTTTTACAGTAATCAGTGCATTTTTATAGCACTGATTGCTGTAAAAATGATAACGGTCCCAAAGTGTCAAAAGTGTCTGATGTGTCCACCATAATGTTGCAGTCATGATAAAAATCACTGATCGCCGCCATAAATAGTAAAAAAAAAAAATTATTAATAAAAATGCCATAAAACAGTCACCTTTGGTTTTAGAAACTTTTGCGCAAACCAATCAATAAACGCTTATTGCGTTTTTTTTAACCAAAAATATGTAGAAGAATACGTATCGGCCTAAACTGTGGAAAAACATTTTTTTTATATATTTTTTGGGGATATTTATTATAGCAAAAAGTAAAAAATATTGATTTTTTTTCAAAATTTTCTCTCTTTTTTTCTTTATAGCACAAAAAATAAAAATCACAGAGGTGATCAAATACCATATCAAAGCTATATTTGTGGGAAAAAAGGACGTCAATTTTGTTTGGGAGCCACGTCGCACGGCCGCGCAATTGTCAGTTAAAGAGACGCAGTGCCGAATTGCAAAAAGTGGCCTGGTCTTTGACCACCAAAATGGTCCGGGGCTGAAGCGGTTAATAATAATAATATTATGTTATTATAGTATCATAATATACCGTAATATTAATAATACCTTCTGGCTGTAGGTTGGTAGTTTTACATCATGTTAGCCATTACAGCAGTTTTCAATTTTCCAGGATGCTGTGTGATGCGCAATGCAACGCATCGTACTGCTTGTTTTTTTTTCCAGTTTTTTTTTAAGTGTCACTTAGTGACATTCATGTCACAGCACTGCAGTACCATGTGCAGTGATATGCGGTACCATCTAGTGTGATCCTGAAAATGCTGCATTTTTTTCAGACTGCACTGTAAAGCACATGACATTAGTGTTGTGGTGTAAACGGGGCATATAGAAAACAATTATTTTCTATGGGGTCTAGTGGTAACCTTTGCTTTTCCAGTGTGGAAAAATGCTGGTCACTGCACATAGTGTGAACTAGCTCTCCCTATTATATAAAGAATTTAAAGCCTGATTAAAAAAAATATTTGTTTTAATGCTTCCTGTGCAAAACATGAAAGCTTATCACCTGTGTACGGCAAACATTTGTATCACAATGTCAATAATTTGTTATCATACTCTACATCCTCCTGCTGCCTGACCATTTATTTACAGCACAGTAGTAGTGCAAATGAAGCAGAACTATTTTCTCATATCTGTTTTTTAACTGCCATGCTTAGAATCTGCATCTACTGTATCTAGTGCTAAGTGTTACACGTGGTTAAAGTGTAAATTAAATACAATTATAAAAATTTTAAAAATATAAAAAAAGTGTCAATTGAATTAAAGTGTAAATGAAATGATTAAAGCGGTTCTCCACCCTAAAGTGGAGTCCCGCTGATCGGAACCCTCCCCCCTCCGTTGTCACATTTGACACCTTTCAGGGGGGAGGGGGGTGCAGATACCTGTCTAAAGACAGGTATTTGCACCCACTTCCGGCCCGGAATTCACGGGCAAAAGACGGGCATTCCGTCACATCCCGTCCCCCCCCCGTTGTGTGCTGGGAACACTCGGCTCCCAGCACACAGCGGGAGCCAATCGGCGGGTGCGGCGCGACTCGCGCATGCGCCGTAGGGAACCGGGCAGTGAAGCCGCAGCGCTTCACTTCCTGGTTCCCTCAGCGTGGATGGCGGGGGGAGCAGCAGAGAGACGAGCGATCGCTCGTCCTCTGCTGCGATCGGCGCTGGACTCCAGGACAGGTAAGTGTCCTAATATTAAAAGTCAGCAGCTGCAGTATTTGTAGCTGCTGGCTAATATTGTTTTCCCATGGCACATCCGCTTTAACGCATTAATTAAAATGTAAAATGGTTAAAGTATAAATTGTGGCCAAAACATGTCATGTATAAAATGTGGACTATTTTTGAACAGTACGAAAGATTCACAACTCTAGTTAAAGTGGAAGTAAACCCTCCTATTGTTTTCAGCCAAGGAAGCTGCCATCTTGGCCTCTGTTTAATCTGCAACTGCAACGATGCTGCACATGTGATCAGTTATGAAACCAGCCATTGGATGGTTGGACAGTTTGGTTGAGAGCACAAGCAAATGTGACATCTAGCATTTCCGGCATGCCGGGAATGTTAACTGTTTTTTTAAACTATCAAATAGATGTGTTTACTTCCGCTTTAACAAAGTATGAAGGGATTAGAGATGCTGCACATCAGTAGCTCAACAGCTGGAAAGAGAGGTGAATGGCCTCAGCCTTGAGCTCCTCCTAAACCCCATCTCTGATGGAGTTTGCCCGGTCCATCGTGTTCTCCATGATTAAGCCCTATTGATCTAGTGGTGTGCAATGTCTCTCATCCGCTCATACTTCCCTGCTTTCTGGATTAAGCATAGGACAGCCTGCACGCTTACCGATGGACCGTTTTCATCGGTTAACCGATGAAGCTGACTGATGGTCCGTCGCGCCTACACACCATCGGTTAAAAAAACGATCGTGTCAGAACGCGGTGACGTTAAACACAACGACGTACTGAGAAAAATGAAGTTCAATGCTTCCAAGCATGCGTTGACTTGATTCTGAGCATGCGTGGATTTTTAACCGATTAGGAATCCATCGGTTAAAATTTAAAGCAAGTTGGCTTTTTTTTTAACCAATGGTTAAATAACCTATGGGGCCCACACACGATCGGTTTTGACCGATGAAAACGGTCCATCAGACCGTTGTCCTCTGTTTAACCTATCGTGTGTACAAGGCCTTATATGTCAGACACCTGGTCTATTGAAGCACCTTGCGCGCCACTATAAGTGGTATTGAGTATAGTGAGCATATCTACTTTACCAAGGTTGTACATCATTTTGCACAGAGCTTCATTCACTGTGGTGGTAATAACCTAAGCAGGCCAAAAAATAAAGTTTAGTGACTCCATTAAAGGCTTTGCATGTGCATATCTGCAGTCATAGTGACTAGATCACCGACAAAAGACAGTGGGACAAGACTGTTGTGTCACAATGGTTGCAAAACAATACTGCTATGCCCAGAATGGCAATATTTTTTCTGTTCATGTACAGTAATTTCATAGTGCCAAATGTATGCACACCCTAACTTCAGGTACATCCAAGACCAAAGCAGGCTTAGAAAGTGGGGAAACTTGCCCTATTAGTGCATCTAAATCCAAAAACAAAAACAGAAATTCAGTATATTGCAGCTTTGCAGTCCTTATTTGAGGTGATGCAGTATAGGTGCTTCATTCCCCTGAAGACTCTGTTTAATGACGTAACGCATTGGGAGGGGCTTGACCAATGACGCCATTACACTCGCTGAGTGGAAGCTGGTGAGGAACTAAATGTGGTTACATGCTGTTTTTATCCTACCTTTGTAAATACCTGTCTTTTCAATAAAAGAGCATGTAAACAGATTTACACTATGTTTGGCCTCTGTTCCTCTTTATGAGTATGGATGCTACTTGGCCTAATATGCTAACCTATGGAGTCATTGAAGTTCACACTGGCGATTCACTGTGATTATTGATGGATGTCTGGAATCTTGATACCAACATGCTGATTTGAATCTCTGTTATAGGGGTCATTTTTATTTAGTAAGAGGCCATTGTTTCTTGTGGTGTAGGGCACATGGTACTTGGTCATCTATTCAAAATGTATTTACTTGAAGGGTGAAGAGGTTCACTTTATCTGAACGTTTCCTGGTTTGCTTCACAGTACGTGGATGAGATTCACATTGGTTGGACTACATGTTGTTATCATTACTATAAAGTCTTGTTTGTAAAAAAATTCAAGATTCATTTAAACAATATGTTTTTGGAAGCACACCTATTATATGTATTTACTTACACTCACTGGCCACTTTATTAGGTACACCTGTTCAATTGCTTGGTAACACAATTTTCTAATCCGCCAATCACATAACAGCAACTCAATGCATTTAGGTATCTAGACGTGGTGAAGACGACTTGCTGAAGTTCAAACCGAGCATCAGAATGGGGAAAAATGGTGATTTAAGTGACTTTGAATTTAGCGTGTTTGTTGCTGCCAGATGGGCTGGTCTGAGTATTTTAAAAACTGCTAATGTACTGGGATTTTCACACACACCCATCTCTAAGGTTTACAGAGAATGGTCCAAAAAAAAGAGAAAAATATCCAGTGAGTAGCAGTTGTGTGGACGAAAATGTCTTGTTGATGTCAGAGGAGAATGGGCAGACTGGTTCGAGATGATAGAAAGGCAACAGTATCTCACACAACCACTCATTACAATCAAGGTATGCAGAATACAATCTCTGAAAGCACAAAACATCAAACCGTGAAGCAGAGGGGCTACAGCAGCAGATGACCACACCGGATGCCACTCCTGTCAGCTAAGAAGTAAGAACATGAAACTACAATTCACACAGGCTCACCAAAATTGGATAATAGAAGATTGGAAAAACGTTGCCTGGTCTGACAAGTCTCGATTTCAGCTGTAACATTCAGATGGTCAGAATTTGTCATAAACAACATGAAAGCATGGATCCATCCTGCTTGTATCAATGGTTTAGGCTGGTGGTGGTAGTGTAATAGTGTAAGGGATATTTTCTCGGAACACTTTGGGCCCCTTAGTACCATTTGAGCATCATTTAAACACCACAGCCTACCTGAGTATTGTTGCTGACCATGTCTATCCCTTTATGACTACAATGTACCCATCTTCTGATGGCTCCTTCCCGCAGGATAATGTCACAAAGCTTAAATCATCTCACCAGTGGTTTCTTGAACTTGACAATGAGCTCACTGTACACTAATGGTCTCCACAGTCATCAAATCTCAGTCCAATAGAGCACCATTGGGATGTGGTGGATTCGCATCATAGATGTGCAGCTGACAAATCTGCAGCAACTGCATGATGCTATCATGTAAAAATGGACTAAAAGCTCTGAGGAATGTTTCCAACTCCTTGTTGAATCTATACCGAAAAGTATTAAGGCAGTTCTAAAGCCAAAAGTGGGTCTAACTGGGTACTAGCAAGGTGTACCTAATAAAGTGGCCAGTGAGTGTATATGTGGTGGCTTTTGTCCTTTATTTCCACCAGGTGATCCGGTCTGTAAGGCCTCGTACACACGATTGGTTAAACGGAGAACAACAGTCTGATGGACCATTTTCATCGGTCAAAACCGATTGTGTGTGGGCCCCATAGGTTATTTAACCATCGGTTAAACAAAAGCCAACTTGCTTTAAATTTAACCGATGGATTCTTAACCGATGGGAAAAAAACGATCGTTAGTAGGCACAACCATCGGTTAAAAATCCATGCATGCTCAGAATCAAGTCGACGCATGCTTGGAAGCATTGAACTTCGTTTTTTTCAGCACGTCGTTGTGTTTTACGTCACCGCGTTCTAACACGATTGTTTTTTTAACCGATGGTGTGTAGGCGCGACGGACCATCAGTCAGCTTAATCGGTTAACCGATGAAAACGGTCCATCGGTCCGTTCTCATTGGATGGACTGATCGTGTGTACGCGGCATTACACACTTTTTGTCTTAAGGTCACTACACTCATTACTCCACTGAATTTATGGAGGAGCAACATGGCTACCTTTGGACAGCAACATTTTCAACCAGTAGAAGTGTCTAAAGGCCCATACACGCGATCTGACTTTTTGACAACAAACTTCAAAATTAGCAGGTTTTCAAAAAAATCTGACAAAAATCCATCGGACAAACTTTTTCGGTTTTCATCGGACAAAAGTTTGCTCTGCAAACAGACAAACTTTTCGGCAACAAAAGTCCTACGGTGTAAAGTCCTGCCGTGTGTACAGAAATCCATCGGACTTTAGTCCGAAGTACAAATATGCATGCTCAGAACCAATGTTAAAATCAACCAACAATAGCAGAAGTTGACCAAAGGGTGGCGGTAAAGAGCAGAAAAGAGCAGAAAAACCACGTGATTTTTGGAGAGTTTGCTGAAAAAGTCCTGTCGTGTGTATGCTTACCAAGTTCACGGCCAACGCCCTTCAAACAAAAATCCACAGAAAAGTTTGTTTGAAGTCTGACCGTGTGTATGAGGCTTTAGACAGACTATTAGATTAGGATGGACTTTATATAAGTGACTACCAAATTAAAGCCTAACTTCAGCTAACACTTTTAAGCAGCTACAAAAAATATTTTTTGGTATTTGGGGATAAAAGTTTTACATAAATAAATAAAAGGTGATCATTATAAGCACCCCTGTCAGTCCTCAATGGTTTGTCTTAACACTGTTAAAAGAAGGTGAAAAATAAAAGACTTGCTTGCAGGCTCAACAGGTAATAAGATTATGTTATGGGGGATATAGAAAACAAATATTGCTGTAGTAATGCTAAATACAAGCTTCATCGTATACACTATATTACCAAAAGTATTGAGACACTTGCCTTCCCACGCACATTAATTTTAATGGCATCCCATTCTTAGTCTATAGGGTTCAATATTGAGTTGGCCCACCCTTTGCAGCTATAACAGCTTCTACTCTTCTGGGAAGGCTGTCCACAAGGTTAGCATGGTAAGGTAATTACATTTTTTTAAATTATTTTTTTTACATTATTAAATCTACAGTTTTCATTTAAATAATAACTGATGATCCTCTCATGAAGGTCTATGTTTAGACACTGTCTGCTAATTGTTTTCCTGCTTTGTCACCCTGCTGAACATGATCTACTCTTGTCATCATCTGGAAACCTGATGATGGGAGGAATGAGTAGGAATGAGTTCAGACGTGTTCAAATCTTAATCCGAACCCAATTGAAGCTGTCACTGTACAGAGCAAATCATAAATGTCTGAGGTATATCCCGCTTTGCAGCCCCATATAGACAAAGGGTGTGTATAAGTGCTGCTACGGGGTGGTGAATGCCTAGGCTGTTTTTGATTAGCTCTGTACAGTGACAGCTTTGAGGCAGGATAGTTCAGGTTGGTTCAGACTAGGGTCCAGTGGCGGCTGGTGTTTTTTTTTTTTTGCAGTGCGGTGCGAATCACATCCGATGTCGGACAGCACAGCAGTGTGAACCGGCCCTGAAGGGGGGTCTGTACAGAGGTGTCTGTGCTGGGGGGGGGGTGTCTGTACCTAGGGGTCTGTACTGCGAAGGAGGGTGTCTGTGCTCAGGGGTCTGTACTGTGGGAATTTAGGAATGTTAGGGCGCTCATTCTGCACCTAGGTGTCTGTTCTAGGGGATTTTCTATTCTGAGGGGTCTTTACTAGGAGGGAAGGGTTGTGTCTGTACAGAGGTGTCTGTGCTATTGGGGGGGATCTGTGCTGAGTTGTCTGTACTGGGAAGGAAGGATGTCTGTACTGAGGGGTCTGTACTGGGAGGGGGGGTTGTGTCTGTACAGAGGTGTCTGTGCTATTGGGGGGGGGGTCTGTGCTGAGTTGTCTGTACTAGGAAGGAAGGATGTCTGTACTGAGGGGTCTGTACTGTGGGAAGTTAGGAATCTTAGGGCACTCAGTCTGTGCTGGGGGTTAGTCCATACGATGGGGTCTGTGCTGTAGGGGGTTGATCTGTGCTAGGGGGTCTGTCCTGGGGGAAGTTGGTCTGTACTAAGCGGTCTGTATCAGTGGGGGGTCAGTCTGTGTTGAGGGGTCTGTGTTAGGGGGAGGTCAGTCTGTGGTTGAGGGGTCCTTCTCTACTGAGGGGTCTGTGTTGAAGGGGTGGATCTGTGCTGAGAGGGAGTTCGTACTGAGGGGTCTTTGCTGAGGGTTGGTCTGCGCTGGGAGAGGTATCTGTACTGAGGAGTCAGTGACAGGGGGACCTCTGTAATGGGGGGTAAGCTAGGAGGGGGGATTTAGTGATGTTAGAAGAAATCTGTACTATATAGAATATGGGCTTGGAGATGGGGGATGATCTGTATGGCGAAGAGGGGATAATTTTGATTGTACTCTGTAAAGTGGTTGTGGGTTCCGCACTCCTGACCCCTGCACTATAGACACATGAGAAATGTATCAAACAGCATTGCTTTAATTGATTACTTCTGAAGTTCTTCTTTAACTGTGCAGAAAAACATATGCTATGAAACAGTTTTATTTTATTAAAGTTTGTGTGCTGAAGTTTGTGTATGTCTGTTACACTCTTGATAGGGCACATAAAACATTCTCATGGGCAAACATATTACCTTATAGAATAACTGTGCTTTGTGTGGAAAACCTTATGTTGAAGTTCATAGTTATTTTCAGCACAGAAAGAATTATCTCACGCATAAGGCAGAACCCAGATTCAATAGGCTGTTGCTTTCTATTGTGCTAATCTATTTGTTGATATGCTTTCTTGATAAATGGTTTCCATTTCCTAGGTTATCTTATTTTTTTTTACATTCTTACTACTCAAATAAGGGAGGTTCCTTAGAAATTGCAGAGTACATATTTATGGCAATGGACCTTGGCCTTCCCTGCGTGTATTTCCAAGAATCCAAGAATAATATAAACCCCTTTGAACCATTGATTGAAGTAAAAAGATATTTATTGCTACAAAGCCATGCTTACTTTACTATATGTGGTTTTCCATCACAAGGGAAATTAAATATGTTTTTGCCAGGCTTACTTGGTATCACCACTAATACACAGAGACATAGCAATAATTAGTTTTAAATCTATGGTTACCCATAGAATGGCAGATGTATGAGCGATAATGAGATCCTATAATGCTGAGACCAAGCATTACTTTTTCTGTTGTATAAGGCACACAATTTATACAGCACATCCATTTTAGCATTAGGAGAAAGGATCCATTGCTTATTGCTTGCAGAGGTTATAGTCATGTTATGCATGCTAATGTTTTACAGCTAAAAAGACTTTGCTTACTCAAAATAGAAAATGTGGACTCAAAATGAACTTAAGGCCCCGTACACACGTCTGAGAAACTCGACGAGCAAAACACATCGTTTTGCTCGTCGAGTTCCTTGTGAAGCCTAGGGTTCTAGGATCTCGGCGAGCCAAGTTTCCCCATTGACTAACGAGGAAATAGAGAACATGTTCTCTATTTGGCTCGACGAGTTCCTCGTCGGCTTCCTCGGCCAAAAGTGTACACACGACCGGGTTTCTCGGCAGAATACGGCTCAGATCGAGTTTCTGGCTGAATTCTGCTGAGAAACTCGGTCGTGTGTACGGGGCCTAAGATGTGGACTTCAAACTTCTTTTTAAATAATGGACAGAGTAGTACAGTGTCACTATGGTGACACTGTACTCTTCTGGTGACAATATGTAAAACATTTTTTTTTTAAAGTATAAACAATTTTTTATATTTTTTGTACATACTGTCACCAGAGCAAGTGCAATGTCACTATTGTGCCATTGTGGCCGTGACCACCACATTCTTATCAGAGTATCCCTAATTACCACAGTCCACTCACAATGTTCCTAATCACCACCACCCACTCACAATGTCCCTTATCACCATAGTCCACTCACAGTGTCATTTATCACCGCTGCACCAGTTATTTTGTCCCTGATAACAGCCACGCCAGTCATATTGTCCCTAATCACTACAGTGCTCACACATTGTTCCTTATCTGTGACCTCTCGTAGGCCCGGGCGGTACCTCTCTTGGTGCACCTGAATTCGGAGTCCTTTTCTACACTGACCCAGGGGAGCTCCTCTCCCCTTTTTCCACCCCTCTGGTACCCCCCGGGGGATTTTGATGGTGCGGCAGTGGTTCATCTGGTCCGGGTCTACGCCTTCCATTGGACGTCTTGGGTGAGTGGCAGTGGGATTTTCTACACTAGTCCACTTTTGTAGGAGGTTTACCCGCATCCTGCCATCTACCTATATGGCTGTGGGTGGCGGGCCCTCTTTGTGTTCTTCTGTTTATTATGTCCCACTTATCTATATGTATCTCTCTTTGTATGTATTTTCTTTCTTACAGAACCTATGGCAGCGTTTAACTAATACTCCCTGAAGAAGACCGCTACTTATAAAAGGTCGAAACGCGTAGGGGTGTTTTTCGCCCATAGTATTTGTATACTTACAGTACTGTTATGCTATGTCTGTACTTGTTCTACCTTGTGTTTTTATTTGCCATGTATGACTTATGTTTTTTACCAAGCTCATATCTTGAGTCCCTACTGTTTGGGGCTTTTTTCGTACAACATATTTAAATAAATTTATACTTTTATATATTTTTTGGTACGTTTCTATTCCTTGCTGCAGCACAAAGCCCCTAGGGGTAATTTTCTCTTTTCTCAAGACATATCAGGGGTGTGCAGCACTCTCTATCCATGGGTTCCAATACCCTTTCCTCGCTAACACATTGTTCCTTAATCACAGAAGTCCACTCACAGTGCCCCTTATCACCGCCAGCCACTCACAGTGTCCATAATCACCACTGCACCAGTCATATTGCCCCTGATTACATCCACACCAGTCATATTGTCTGTGATAACTGCTACACTAGTTACAGTGTCCCTGATCATAGCCACACCAGTTACTGTGTCCCTGATCAACACCACACCAGTTACAGTGTCTATGATCATTGCCTCACCATATTGGGCTCTATTCACAGAACCAGAACGAATGCGGTATGTAGGTGTCCAGACACATTTTCCTTAAATACTGCATGTGATCCTGAAACTGTCAATTCACTATACTGTTTTGCGGTATTTACTACACAATGTTGAAAATGTTTGGTAAATATCGCATGAAAAGGCATTAAACTCAATTCAATTTAATGCATGCAGTAGTTAAGTAGTGATCGAGGGATATGGTATTTATAGAATGTGTGCTGGTTGTTAAGGAGCAGGTGGCCTGCAGCATATTTAACAACATTGTTGTTTTGGAACGGCAGTCGCTATGTCCTGACCACTCATATAGACGATTACACAATTGACACAATTGATTTATGTAATACACAAGATAAAATGTCTGGCACATAATCAATCCAAACAGTCTCACACTTGTGGTATCCCCATACTCGGGAGGAGTAGCAAAAATGTTATGGGGTGTAATTTTAAGTATGCCTATTCTGTTTGTGAAAAATATCTTATTTTACTTTCAATGTTTTGTAGAAAGACTTGTGGCAATAAAATGAAGTCCTCAAAAGTCTGAAAATGTCTCCTTGGGGTGTTTACGCTTCAAAATGTGGTCAATTTGTGGGTGTTTCTACTGTCCTAATTTATGCCCTTAGAACACTTGAAGATGCTTCCTTGGATTTTGGACCAATACTGTATGTGAAATCATTAGACTTGGGAGGTGTAGCAGAATTTGTTTTTGAGGTATTATTCTAAGTATGCTTATGATGTGTGTTTTAAATATCTTATTATTCAACAACTTTGTGTAAAAAATACATTTTTATTCTCTTTCCTGCATTTTCCAAAAACTTGTGGCAAAAAATGACATGCCTTTCAGAAAATACCTTGGATCAAGGAGGACTGTGTGAGGCCATACTGTCTTGTGGATAAATATATGGTGGAGGAAATATCTGGTGTGAATACAGTCGCAGCCTTATTATGCTCTATGTGACTTCTCTATTAAATGAGGATCATATACATTTGTTAAGCCTTTTGGTGTCTTAGTGCTGGTGGCGGAGACATCTCTAACATGGTATTTACATATAATATATATTGGATATACATTGTGTATACCTCACAAGCATCCACCTGCAATGGAAATTCTGCTTGACTTTTGTTTTGATTATTGGTTAATAATTGTTTCACATTTGTGAAACTTGGTGCAGTTAATATATTTTTTTCGGTAATATGACACTCGAATATAAGCCAAGGCACCTAATTTTACCACAAAAAAATGGGAAAACTTATTGACTCGAGTATAAGCCTAGGGTGTCCATATGCATGCCTCACTGTGCCTCACTTTGTCTCCCTGAGTCCAGGTGCATGCCTCACTGTGTCCATGCCTCACTGTGCCCATGCCTCACTGTGTCCATGCCTCACTGTGTCCATGCCTCACTGTGCCCATGCCTCACTGTGTCCATGCCTCACTGTGTCCATGCCTCACTGTGCCCATGCCTCACTATGCCCATGCCTCACTGTGTCCATGACTAGACTGACGTTTAACATGGGAATCTATAAGGCCCCATACACACCATAGAATCTATCCGCAGATAAATCCCATCAAATGGGTTTCTGCGGATAGATCCTATGGTGTGTACACGCCAACGGATATTTATCCGCAAATAAATCTCCCCTGGAATGGATTTCCAGCAGATAAATATTTGTCGACATGCACAGAATATCTATCTGCTGGAATCCATTCCAACGGATGGATCCGCTCGTCTGTACAGACTTACCGGATCCATCCGTCCAAAGGGATTCCCCGCACGCGCCGTAATGAATAGACGCATGCGTGGAATTCCTTATATGACAGCGTCGCGCCCGTCGCCGCGTCATAATAGCGGCGACGGCGCGACACGTCATCGGCAGAGGATTTCAGCGCGGATTTCAATGCGATGGTGTGTACACGCCATCGCATTGAAATCCTCTGAAATCTTAGAGAGGATTTATCCGCGGATACGGTCCGCTGAACCGTATCTGCGGATAAATTCTATCATGTGTATGGGGCCTAAAAGGGGTGCCCAGATTTGAAAAATCCCTAGCCGTAGGTCCCCCAGACAACAAACTTTGCAGACTTGTAGAGGAAGAGTGGGGCTACATGTGTGCCGGTACCGGGTCCCCAACATCTGGGAGATTAGGCTCAAAAAGGTGACTCGAGTATAAGGCGAGGGGGGCATTTTCAACACAAAAAAATGTGCTGAAAAACTTGGCTTATACTCGAGTATATACGGTATTATTTATTTAAGTGTAGTAGCGCAACACTATTGTTACACATATTAGAACACCACTACCTCCTGGCACAACTCCAACATTTTTTTTTACATATTTTGAAAGAATTAATACTTCTGTTATGGTTTTACTTCTGTCTGCTCATTTCTGTTTTGTCTTACTCGCTGTTCTTGTGACTGCTAGACTAGAAATGAGGATAGTAGTTATCTATGGGACAAGAAGACACAGACAGTGTTCTCTTTCTAAGTCCGTCGGAATTTCCGACGGAAAAAGTCAGATGGGGCATACACACGGTCGGAATATCCGATGAAAAAATTCCGTCTGACTTTTCTCATCGGAAATTCCGATCATGTGTACGAGGCATTATAGTAAACCAATCCTGATAGTTCTATCCCTTTCCCTTTTTACTGATTTTTATTTTATTAATATAATAATAATAATGTCAGAAGTTGTGGTGAAGAACATATGGCAAGAAGCTCAGTACACATTGGAGAATAACCAAGATCAATAGATATTGGTTTCATAGATTTTTGTAGGGTTGTTAAATAGAACTGCATCATCTAATGGGTACAGATCAGTTGTAAAGGGTACCATTTCACTTTTTCTTTTAAATCAATTCCTTTAAAAATGTCAGGTAGCATACAGTTGCTCTTAGACAGTTGGCAGTTGGCATTAGCCATCTGACTGGTTAACTTAGGTTTTTAACAGATATTTGCATGGAAACACACTTATTTCACATGAACATTTATTTTTCCCACACACCAACTCAGTTTAAAAGTAAATGAAAGGCTGGGACTGTCCAGTCCCAAGAATGATCCTGGTTGTCTGTTTAGATCTGAAAGCGCTGATAAATATTAGGATGTTGCTTATCCTGCCATAATTGATAGAATGTTAATTGGTGACCGTCCTCTTATGTTCATGGGTACCTTAAGAAACATAGATACAGCTAGTAAAATGGATGGAATTGACCATGTAATTTTCCTTGTTCTTTATTTTCTTTCTAGATCCCCAGTATTTTGTTCACTTTGTCATTGTAGAATGATAATGATTACTTACATGGCAATTGTAGTGATTAACTATGCCAGCATCCCACCTCCTCCCTCTTGTAAGAGACTTGTCATTAGCTAACCTCTCATCATGAATTTTTCCTATGGTAAGCTGACTGATAAAAGCTGTGCTTTGAAGTGCCTTGTACTTACATGTCGGACAATCACTATATACAGTAGCAGAAAGGGTTACTGTAATAGTAAGATAATACCATTATTTAGGAAACAGCAAGCAGAAGAAATATGGTGGTTGGCCCAAGGTAGTTAGTTATATCCATACCAAAATCCAGCTATAAAATACTTACTAGGTTACCTGTGTATATACAAATTCTTTAGAGTTATGCATGTTAGTTAGAAGATTCACATTTGTCTGGTATTTGTTTTGAGAACTACTGTTTGGAAAAAAAAGATGCATAGCTTTAACCACTTGCTTACTGGGCACATAAACCCCCTTCGTGCCCAGGCGAAATTTCAGGTTCCGGCACTGCGTCACTTTAACTGACATTTGCGCGGTCGTGCGACGTGGCTCCCAAACAAAATTGACGTCCTTTTTTTCCCCACAAATAGAACTTTATTTTGGTGGTATTTGATCACCTCTGCGGTTTTTATTTTTTGCGCTATAAACAAAAAAACAGCGACAATTTAAAAAAAAAAAATATATATATATATATATATATATATATATATATATATATTTTTTTTTTTTTTTACTTGTTGCTATAATAAATATCCCAATTTAAAAAAAAAAAAAAAAAAAATTTTCTCAGTTAAGGCCGATACGTATTTTTCGACGTATTTTTGTAAAAAATATTGCAATAAGCGACTGGTTTGCGCAAAAGTTATAGCGCCTACAAAATGGGGGATAGATTTATGATTTTTTTTTTTTTACTTGTAATGGCGGCGATTTGCGATTTTTTTGTCAGGGCTGCGATATTGCGGCAGACGCATCGGACAATTTTGACACAATTTTGGGACCATTCACATTTATACAGCGATCAGTGCTATAAAAATGCACTAATTACTGTATAAATGTGACTGGCACTGAAGGGGTTAACACTAGGGGGTGAGGAAGGGGTTAAATGTATTCCCTCATTGTGTTCTTACTGTGTGGGGGGAGGGGACTGACTGACTGACTGACCGATGCTGTGTCTCTATGTAAAGGGACACAGATCGGTCTCCTCTCTCCCTGACAGCACGTGGAGCTCCACGTCCTGCTGTGTCACCGACGTTCGCGGGTGTCTGGCGGACATCACGGCCGCCAGGCACTCGCATCGGCTCCCGAACGATGCGCCGGGCACGTTGTTTCCCCGCTGCGCGTCCCCAGCAGCGCGCACAGGGAACAACAACAACAGGACTTCTAAAGACGTCCACTCGGCACTTGAGAGCCGCGCTGTGGACGTCTTTCGACCATAGCGCGGATCTCAGGTGGTTAAACATGAATCAAAAAACAAACCGGTTCCATATTTCTTACAGATATACGGATATATTTATGGGAACATTGTGAGTGTAATAAAACAATATACAGTATATGATAATCCCTGTTTAGTAGATCCGCGCTGAGGTGCCGGGTAAGGCTGCTGCCCCCTATAGTACCCCAGTGATGGGGTCTGAGAATGAGTGTTGTATGCAAAGGGGTAGTGGCGCCACTACCCCTTTGCATAAAACACTCAATATACAGTATATACGAGGGTTCTTTAAAAAGTTTCCATGCTTTTTTTTAACTCTATTTATTAAAAATTTCAATAACAAATGGCATCACTTTTCGGCATAGTCACCTTCCTTTGCGATGCATTTTTCATAGCATTGTGCCAACTTTTTTAGCCATCAGCAAAAAATGTTTATGGTTGAGCGCGTAGCCACTAATGCACTGCTGCTTTCACATCATCATCACATGAAAATCGTCCTCCCTTTTTAAAGCTTCTTTGAGTGGTCCAAAAAGGTGAAAATCAGATGGCGCTACATTAAGACTATAAGCTGGGTGTTCCTTAACCTCCCACTCATAAACGACTCTACGAGAGAGACATTTTTAAAGTGAACTTATCCACAGTAAAGAGGATATTTACTTTGGGCTGGTATGTTGCTAGGTGTTCATAGATTCTATATTTGATTCTTTACAGAATATTCGATATTGCACTGCAATGAACTTACTTTCATCAACACCTCATGCAATGAAAAACAGAGGCGTGTAACTAGACACCCCTTATATTTAAAAACCGCAGATGTGATCAAATAATCAATTACCACCAAAAGAAAGCTCTATTTGTGGGAAAGAAAGGACATCAATTTTCTTTGGGTACAACGTCACATGACCGCGCAATTGTCAGTTAAAGCGATGCAGTGCCATATTGCAAAAAATTGCTTGGTCATTAAGGGGGTAAATCCTTCCGTGGCTGAAGTGGTTAACCATTTGCCGAATAGCCGCCGATGTTATACGGTGGCAGGTCGGCCCTCCTGCGCAAATCGCCGTACCTGTATGGCGGCTCGCTCAGGCACAGGCCGCGCTCTCGATCCACGCTGCAGGAGCATGCCCGCAGGGCGGGCGGACTCGATGCCTGCCGGCAACCTGCGATCGCCTAGTACAGTGTAAACAAGTGAATCCCCATTCTCACAGGGGACATGTCAGATATCTGTTCCCAGTGATCGGGAACAGTAACAGTGAGCCCATCCCCCCAACAGTTAGAAGACACCTAGGGAACACACTTAACCCCTTGATCGCCCCCTAGTGTTAACCCCTTCCCTGCCAGTGTCATTTTTACATTGATCAGTGTATTTTTATAGCACTGATCAATGTAATAATGTCACTGGTCCCTGAAAAGTGTCATTTGGGGTTAGATTTATCCGCCTCTAGAGCGCAAGAGGGCAAATCCTTCAAGCACTTACTTCCTGGAAGTCTTGGATGGGGAGTGATAATTGGACAGCGCACTGCATCCTGGGAAGTGATGACACACATTTCCCAGGAGCATTAGAGGGAGTTGATGTCAGAATCCTAGGTGGTTTCAAAGGTAGATTTCCTGGGACCGCATAGCAACAGGCATTTCCAGATGAGTAAAAACATTTTTTTTTTTTTTTTAACTTTTTTAGGTCTAATGAGCACAATAATGAAAAAACATTTTTGGGATGGAAACTCCACTTTAAGCTTTGTTTAAGTCTTATGCATTTATATGTATAAACAATAAGACAGCACTATGATCTATTGCTTTAGTTTGTCACATCTTTAAAGGATAAGTTTACTTAAAAAAAATATAAAAATTATACATACACTTTTTTTTGCAGATAAAAAAAATGTGTATTTATTATTTTTTGTTGCAGGAGCCTATAAAGCATTGCATCCGTGATCAGCAGATCTTTGATGCTATGAAGGTCTCCTGCAGACCTGTCAGTATATCTGCTTGTTAGTACCTAGTACGAGGAAGCCAATATATTCTGGTAGGAAGAATCAATTAACTACTACAGTGCTCACAGGGCCGTGATAGCTCATTGAAAACTACAAGCTGACAGCCGTAAAGGATGTCGGGACTTGTAGTTCATTCATCTACAAAGCAGTGTGTATGACAGAGGTGGTCATGTGGGTGGAGCCCTGCATTGCCGTGCTGTTTTCAAAAAGAGACAGCTAGTAAAGGGAGATTCTCCTTGTACTGCTGTCACAGGGAAAACATGCAGTGGGTGGCGGCTGCAGCAATGGGAGCATGTTACAGGTTCCACCCGTTTTCAACATGTTCCCAAAGGTAAACCTATCCTTTAACATAGCAGCAGCCCAATAGTAATTTGTTACACAAAGCACAGGGATTTTTCTTATTTTAATGGTGATGGTTCCTTGGTGCCAGTTCAAAATCTAATACAGAAAGCTGAAGTAAAAATGTAACACATAATATAGTAATTTATGATGGCTTCTTACATTCTTTGTTTCAGCAGCATTACGCACGGTTCACACCATGAATCTCACAGGAATGCACTCAAATCGCACTGCATCGCACAAAAAGTAGTGCATGTACAACTTTTGGACGCGCACTGCAACTTTTAAATACATGTTTAAATACAAAAATAATACTGCACATTTAAAAAGCTTATTCAGTGTGAAAAAAAGCAGCCCCACAAATGTGAGCTATTACCACAAAAAACAAGACACACAATAGAGGTGTGTTGCGCTACAATGATTGATATTAAAAAAATAATGAAAAAAACAATTATAGATAAGTAAATAGTCCAGAAAAATCAGTCTCTCAAATAGACCCTAATGGTCAAATGGCAAACTCTGTGATTCAACAGTGGATAAAGTTATCCAATCCCTTCACCAAGTGAACACGCCATCGTTAATCTAGATATTTTGTTTAGTTAAATTCGGTTGATTCATTCAATTCATTTTTGGAATTCGTTTTCGGAATTCGTATTCAGAATCTTCTAATTTTCTTCAAATTTAACGATTTTTTTCGATTTGAAATTATCAAATCAATAAATTTTAGAATCGGTCTAAACACAATTTTGATATTGTTTTCGATTCAAATCCAGCAAAGTGAACAAACAAAAGAAAAATCTTCTTTAACTTATTACAATGACTCTTCAAATCACCTGTGGCTTAACAAAAATTATTTTCGAAATGGTACTCTAATAACACACACAGTCTTTGATTTCAGCATTATGTGTAATTAGAATTCGACTGGGGTTCAATGTAAAATTCGATTTGAATTTCAGTTAAAATTTCTGAAATTTGGACGAATTTCGTTACGTTATTCTGAGCATTCAGTAAAATTTGTATATACTGTAATTCGGGTATTCGGAAATATTCGAATCTCCGAACAATGACAACTGTGTCTGAATATTAATTCGGAACGAAACGAACTGCACATGTCTACATGCCACCACCACAATAGGTTGGACTTTTACCAAAGAGCCTGGACCCTTTATTATGAAGGGTAATACAGGCTGGATTAATATGTCCCGGTAGGCGTTTGTCACCTGCATTTGGGGTGTCCTTACCTTAACATTGACATTACAATTGCAGTGTGTTTTGAATGCGAAGCGGGAAACGTGCACAGATCGTGGGTTTTTACTCACTGCATTCTAGTGTGAACCTAACCCTTTGCCTTCAGTTTCTGCTGTATTGATCATGATAAGACTTTAGAATAAATTAGGAATTTGATTCAATTAAGATTTTTTTTTGTTTATTTTGCAAAGGAGACATACTATTTCTCTTCTGTTACAAAGGATTCTTACCTTTCCCTTTGCAAACTTCTTAAACTGCAGGTCAGTGTACAATACTGGCATTTGCCAGCTGCCATGATGAATGAGCTTCTGTGCGGCTGCACTGGAGTTACGTCATCGCGGCCAGGCCAATGAAGAGATCGAAGATCCTGAAGCTGGAAGAGGCCAAAGAGAAGATGCCAGTGTTGGCGACAGAGATTGTGGACGTTGCATTGCTGAAGGGGAGGAGAGTCTAGTTCTGCTTTAAGCTGTAACATCACTCCATCAGAATTGCTCAATAAAATAAAAATAAAATATTTTTATCACTATGGGTAAAATAATTGTGGTGCTGTTCTACAGTTTTCCCTCCCCACAAGAGCTATCTACATTGCCCTCACCCCCCACAAAATACGGCTGGGCAAACAGTGCCAAACTATTGGGTAGAAAAGGGCAAGTAAGGTGTTTGTGAGTACATAGCTCAATTTGCATTTAAATTAAGTCTGCTTGTTGATTCAATGTCCAGCATTTCAGAAGCACCCAGCAGAAACTACATTTGCTGGTTTTAACTATGGTCAAGTCTACTTGCTGCAACAGGAGAGTCAAGTCCATTTAATTTGGTTAGCCAGGCAGAACATGCAGAAGGAAGGAAGGATTCTCACTGCATGCCATTGTCTGGGTAACAGCATTTAACTCCTAGCTTAAGCTTAAGTTTTCAGAGTGGAATAAATCTTGCTGGTTTTGGTTTAACCACCAGCAAGGTTCAGCGTGACAGAAAAAAACCCAGTGTATATCAAAAACTTAAAAAACAAACAAATTTCAGCTAAGAGCTGGATGCTGCAATAACGACAACCTGTGTAAAAGCTCTATGTTTAGAAATACTGTCTATGGATTAATCAACGGAGTAGTTATTTTCTGGAAAAAAAAGACTTTTGTCAGGACTTTGTGCTTTTTAGATGAGCAATTAAAAGCTACCTGATAATGTATTATGTACAAAACTAGAAAATGCATTTCCTGCAGAAAATGTGTGGGAATGCTAAATAGCTGAATTGCTAAGCCCACACCAAAGCCATTCACCATAACCACCACGCTATCTTTAGGACATACAAGCAGTGTTTTTTAGTACTTATAAAGCCTCTCTATGATCATTAAAGGGGTTGTAAAGGTAAAACAATTTTTCCCCAAATAGCTTCATTTACCTTAGTGCAGTCCTCTTTCACTTACCTCATCCTTTGATTTTGCTTTTAAATGTCCCTTTTTCTACTGAGAAATCCTCACTTCCTGTTCTTCTGTCTGTAACTCCACACAGTAATGCAAGGCTTTTTCCTTGGTGTGGAGAAAGCCTATTGAGGGGGAGGGGGCGAGCAGGATGCCCACTAACACACAACTCCTTTCTCTATCAGCAAAGTTGAGAGTTTCCTGACTTGCCTGGTCGCCCCTCCCCCTGCACTGAGGTAAAGGAAGCTATTTAGGGAAAAAAATACCTTTACAGCCCCTTTAATCCACACACCTAATGAGTGAGAGAACCCTTCAAACAAACCCTAATAAATCCACAACTGTACATGCTATCGAAACAGCGACTTCACCGTTAGAAACACACAGCCTTTGTGAACGTATTGGTATGAAATTTATGTTGATAAACTTAAAAATTTGGGCATCTCAGCGATTTAAAAAAGAGGTTCTTTGTGCGTTTTGCTGGGAAATGTATAGAATTTTTTACATTACAGTCAATGGAAGAAAATTTGGAACTCTTGTCTTTTAGAAGCTCCAGCAACAAAAAGTAAAAGGCGTATCACAAAACTGAGCACATTGCCTGAAACCAGATAAAAATACCTACGTCTATGACAAGTAGATCTTGTGGGTGTGAGAGCAATTTGTTTCCCCTTTATAAAGATAATTTTTTTTTTAAAGCTCTCTGCTCTAATGATGTCATGATCCACTCTAAACCAGCCCCATAGAAACACATTATAATCGATAACATTTTCTGAAAAAATCACTAAACTTAAATAGCCGGATAGCTGAATATTTTGTGAAGGTTTTAAAGTTTGTTTGGCGTCTGTAGGTGAAAGTATGAAGGAGCTGAAACTTTTCGTAGCGGTAGAATGTTTTAAAGATTTGAAGCATGTTCTCATTCACTTCAATGTTAAAAAAAGTGTCTAAAAGCGTAATATTTTAAAAAGTATAAATAGTACAAAAAAAGTTGAAGAAGTCCCATCATTAGCTGAAAGAGCTGAACATTTCAAAAGTTGAATGATCTTAATAGCTGAAAGTATGCAGAAGTTACGCAGAGCCAAAAAATGTACGGAATAAGAATAATAAAAAACGAAAAACAATACTGGGAATGCTATATATAGCATTCCCACTAATAACTTCTTTCTGCATATGTAGACAATGACATGTTTGATGGTACGCTGGAAATAAGCCAGATGGAGGAAATAAAAGCTTTCTTAATTTTTTTAATGGAAGCAAACATAAAAAAACATAGGTATATAAAGTGGTAAATTCATTAGCTTCATTGGTTTAATTGACTGCTCTACCAAAGCCATAGGTCCTCACTTCCTTACATTACATGAATCAGCATGGAAATACTCTGAAAACAATGAGCTTGGGGTTCAGTTAGCGCATGGGCTCAGAGAATATGGCAGTTCTTCAGGAGATGGCTGAGAGGTGGCTGACCCCATGCCATCTTATGCCTGGCAAGCTTGTCCGTGACAAAGAAAGCAACCTACTGTTTACTTTTCAGCAGGAAAGGTTCATCGATGTACAATGCCTTACATATGTAAACGATTTCAGCGTTTATGCTTCTGATAGAAGAATGAAAAGGAGAGGTTGTCACCATATCAGATATAACAGTGTGGTAGCCTCATCCCTAAATGTTAGAACAAAAGATATGATCCCCTTGAGTTGGACTTTGGAAACCAAACACACTGTATTGTGTATAAAAACAATAATTTATTACATAGAAAATATAAATAGACACATTTACAAATGGTTAAAATCATAAACTATATCAATGGTATGCATGTAGCAACAACTCAAATACAAATTATACAATAGAACATAACTGAAATGACCCTGTAACTCTTCTATGAGTGATATTCCCTGGTACCCAACATGTTTCCGGTATACAACCTTCATCAGGGGTAACAAGCAGGGCTGAGTATGGTCAGAGTTCTTTTATACTCAATGAGAGTGGTTCCATGTGGAAAAACTAATAGAACAGCTGTGGAGACGACGATGTAAAGGGACGCCAGTCCAGAACCAGCATACACTAGAAATCCTAAGTTCCGGTCCTTTGATTAGGCAGTAGGCAGCACTGTCCAAATCCCACCGAACCCCTACGGCCAGTGTGGGTTGAACAGGCAGGTTATGGAGCTAATTGGGACCTTCAATGTGGCACCCCCAAATAAGTGGATGGCTCCAAGACCATTCCTGTCTTCCGCTGGATCCCAACTGTATATATGTGTGAATCCCCCCGTCTGAGTGGCGTTACTCAACTTACTGGTGCCAGTAAGAGTGGTAACGCCACACTGACGGAGGGATTCACACATATATACAGTTGGGGGTTCGCATGCGTGGCTTGACCGAACTTAAATGTGAGGTCACATGCTCAGAGGTGAGTGGCTATTACCTAAGGGGGGTGGGGGAGCACCAGTGTGTGAACACTTCAACACATCTGGATCACCTTAACAATGGATCTATTTTATGTGTGATAAGGACTTTATGATTTTTCATTCTTGCATTGACCCATAAGATATATGGTTGGCGCATCACATTTTTGCACTTTAGCGCTTTAGTTTCACAAATTGTTACTTTATTTTATTCAGGATCCACTACAATGAATTTATGATTTAATCATGTCAGTTTGCATTTGAGTACAGTAAAACCTTGGTTTGAGAGTTACTTGGTTTGAGAGCGTTTTGCAAGACAAACTATTTTTTTTAATACATTTTGACTTGATATACAAGCGATGTCTTGATATCAGAGCAGTGTCATGTCACAACTGTGTATAAAAAAGAAGAGAGGAGCCTCTAAGTGTAGCAATATGGTTACATTTAATGAAGGTACAACATTTACACCTATGCCGCGTACACACAATCAGGATTTTGCTTCTAATCCCCTTGTGGAGGCTTCCATTTGTGTATGGACATTTTATGGTTACACAACCTGGTCACATTGCTATTATCTTTTTATATAGACTATAAACTGAAGGACTTATGAATAAATGGTTGTGGAAGGAATCATTTGAGTTTCCATTATTTCCTATGGGGAAATTCGCTTTGATATATAAGTGCTTTGGATTACAAGCATGTTTCTGGAATGAATTATGCTCGCAATCCAAGGTTTTACTGTATGGTTTTACATTTTGACCACAGATACACTTTACAATGAAACAAATGCATTACATTGCATAATAATTGTATAATAAGTAATAACGAGTGATTGCTCTATAGCGCTCTATAATGTTTTGTAGTCTCCCTAATTATATTATATTCAGAATAAAGTGAATAACATGTTAGCAGAGAATTATCTGTAAAACTCAGTTTCCTTTGATAGGTACATATATGCTCAACTTTGTGCAAATTATGCCTCTGGTGTTTATAAAAAATGAACAGTTTCTAAATCATTTAAGTGTTCAATAAACAAATCTGGACATTTACCATATGTTAAATCTAGACAGACCATTTGTTAAAATTTGCTCTGTATAGTTGTACAAAGTGTTGTCATGTTTGCTTTCAAAGTGGAATAAAGATCTGTATGTCAAACACAACCTTGCACCAGTCATAAAACACAAAATAAAACTAAAACTATATTTGCCAGTTTTTATTTGAGTTTAACCACTTCTACCCCAGAAGGTTTTACCTCTTTCATGATCAGGCCATATTTTGCTATCCGGTACCGTGCTACTTTACCTGGTAATTGTGCAGTCATGCAACGCTGTACCAAAATAAAATGTATATAATCTGTCATACAAGAGCTTTCTTTAGGTGGTATGTGATCACCACTGTTTTTTTTTTTTTTCGATATAAACAGAAAAAAAATGAAAAATTGGAAAAAATAAAGCAATATTTTTTACTTTCTGCAATAAAACTTATCCAAGAAAAAAAATTGAAAGAAATTTGTTATCATAAATGTAGGCCAAAATGTGTTCGGCTACATGTCTTTGGTAAAAAAAAATCCCAATAAGCATATAATATTTGGTTTCCATTAAAACCAAACTATGAAATATATACTGGAATGAAAACCAAACTATTATATATATAATGTAATTTTTTTTAATACTAGTAATGGTGGTGATCAGCGGTTTACAGTGGGACTGTATGAGTGTGGCAGACAATCTCACACTAACTGACACTGGGTGGGAACTGACTAACTGACACTGACATCACCAGTGACACTAATACAGTGATCAGTACTAATACTATACCTTGTCACTGAACTAATGGCACTAGCTGTGAAGGGGTTAACATCTAGTGGCAAACAAAGGGTTAACTGTGTGCCTAACAAGTGTAAAGTGTGTAGTATGTGCTGCTTTTACTAAGCAATGGGCCAAATTCTCAAAAAGTCTGCCTAACTTAAATTTCAGCAGTTAAGTTACACAGACTTAAAATTTCTACCTAAGTGCCCGATCGTCAAAGCACTTACCTAGAAATTTCAGGCCGTGTAACTTAAGTGCCGCCGTCGTAAGGCGGTCCTCCTCTCCTGGGGGCGTTTAAAATTTAAATGAGGCGCGCTCCCGCTCCGGCCGTACTGCGCATGCGTGTGACGTCATTTTCCCGACGTGCAGCGCGCGAACGTAATTAACGCCGGGCGGCTTTGAGAATTTCGACGGGACACTAAAGTTGCGACGGGTGAAAAAAAAAAGACGCGCCGGGAAAACAAATAATTATAAAAAAAAATGACAGCGTCGCTCAGAATGCATTCCTGAGAGGGAGAACTCCATGCCAATTTTCAAAGAAAAAAACGGCATGGGTTCCCCCCCCCAGGAGCATACCAGGCCCTTAGGTCTGGTATGGGTTGTAAGGAGACCCCCCCGCGCCGAAAAATTGACGTAGGGGGTCCCCCTACAATCCATACCAGACCCGTATCCAAAGCACGCTACCCGGCCGGTCAGGAAGGGAGTGGGGACGAGCGAGCGCCCCCCCCCCTTCTGAGCCGTGCCAGGCCGCATGCCCTCAACATGGGGGGGTTGGGTGCTCTGGGGCAGGGGGGCGCACTGCGGGCCCCCCCACCCCAGAGCACCCTGTCCCCATGTTGATGAGGACAGGACCTCTTCCCGACAACCCTTGCCGTTGGTTGTCGGGGTCTGCGGGCGGGGGCTTATCGGAATCTGGGAGTCCCCTTTAATAACGGGGCCCCCAGATACCGGCCCCCCACCCTAAGTGAATGGATATGGGGTACATCGTACCCCTATCCATTCACCTGGAGGCAAAAAGTAAAAGTTAGTAAACACACAACACAAGGCTTTTTAAAATAATTTATTATTCTGCTCCGGATGCCCCCCCTGTCTTCTTTATTAGCTCTATTTCCAGGGGGGGCTTCTTCTTCCGCTCTCCGGGGGTCTTCTTCCACTCTCCGGGGGGGGTTTCTTCTTCCGCTCTCCGGGGGGGGCTTCTCCGCTCTCCGGGGGCTTCTTCCATCTTCTCCCCTCTTCCGCTGTTGACTCGGCGAACCCCGGTTCTTCTCCAGCTGTCCGTGCCTTCTTCTTCAGCGCTGGCTGCCTGCTATGTTTGTGTGTTAGCTCAATTAGTAACAGGCAGCCGGCGCGGTCTTCTGTGACGTCAGGGTCTTCTGTTCTTCTCCCCTCTTCCGATGTTGCCTCGTCGCCTGTTGTCGCTGTAATGATGGAAGCGCGCCTTGCATCCCATTTATATAGGCATCACCATCCCATCATGCTCCGGTAGGTACCCACGTGGTGGGTGCCTACCCACGTGCACCCACCACGTGGGTACCTGCCGGAGCATGATGGGACGGTGATGCCTATATAAATGGGATGCAAGGCGCGCTTCCATCATTACAGCGACAACAGGCGACGAGTCAACATCGGAAGAGGGGAGAAGAACAGAAGACCCTGACGTCACAGAAGACCGCGCCGGCTGCCTGTTACTAATTGAGCTAACACACAAACATAGCAGGCAGCCAGCGCTGAAGAAGAAGGCACCGGACAGCTGGAGAAGAACCGGGAAGAGGGGAGAAGATGGAAGAAGCCCCCCGGAGAGCGGAGAAGCCCCCCCCCGGAGAGCGGAAGAAGAAACCCCCCCCCCCGGAGAGTGGAAGAAGACCCCCGGAGAGCGGAAGAAGAAGCCCCCCCTGGAAATAGAGCTAATAAAGAAGACAGGGGGGGCATCCGGAGCAGAATAATAAATTATTTTAAAAGCCTTGTGTTGTGTGTTTACTAACTTTTACTTTTTGCCTCCAGGTGAATGGATAGGGGTACGATGTACCCCATATCCATTCACTTAGGGTGGGGGGCCGGTATCTGGGGGCCCCCTTATTAAAGGGGACTCCCAGATTCCGATAAGCCCGCGCCCGCAGACCCCGACAACCAACGGCAAGGGTTGTCGGGAAGAGGTCCTGTCCTCATCAACATGGGGACAGGGTGCTCTGGGGTGGGGGGGCCCGCAGTGCGCCCCCCTGCCCCAGAGCACCCAACCCCCCCATGTTGAGGGCATGCGGCCTGGCACGGCTCAGGAGGGGGGGGGGCGCTCGCTCGTCCCCACTCCCTTCCTGACCGGCCCGGGTAGCGTGCTTTGGATACGGGTCTGGTATGGATTGTAGGGGGACCCCCTACGTCTATTTTTCGGCGTGGGGGGTCTCCTTACAACCCATACTAGACCTAAGGGCCTGGTATGCTCCTGGGGGGGAACCCATGCCGGTTTTGAATTTTAAAATTGCCGTGGAGTTCTCCCTCGGGAATGCATACCAAATGCCGTCGCTGGAATGGGCCTTTACAATGTGTGACTAACTTTCCACATTATAAAACCAGCCCTAGTTTTGCGCAGGCAAATTCGGAACTTACGCAGAAATCACAGTGATGAAATGCTTTGAAAATCTGCTTAAGTCCTCATTTGCATACGCAAAGCTGCATTTCAATGAGAAATGCCCCCAGTGGCGGATGCGGTACTGCATCCTAAAATCTGACCGTGTAAGGCCCCGTACTCACGACCAAACATGTCTGCTGAAACTGGTCCGCGGACCAGTTTCAGCGGACATGTTCGTTCGTGTGTAGGCAGTAACGTACAGGATTCCAGCAAACAATCGTCGGCCAGACCGTTTTCCAACGAACAACTGTTTCCTGGTCTTGCTTTAAAACAGTCTGCTGGAATCGTGTCCGTCAGACATGTTCGGTCGTCTGTACACAAAAGCAGCGTACAAAAACCCCGCGCATGCTCAGTCCAAATGAGGAGACGGGAGCGCTCGTTCAGGTAAAACTCGCGTTTGTTTGGGATATGGCACATTCGTCATTAGAAACCTTTTATTCTAGCAAGAGAACAATGTCTTAAAAAGGCGCACTAAACCACATTTTCTTGCCTCGTTTTATTAATTCTTCTCTTGCTAGAATAACCCCGTTCTCTTGCTGATGCAATTTCAATAGAGTTGTCCCATACTGAAATGTCACATTTCTTGCTTGTGATGTAATCCTTTAATAATGTTTTCTATGCCAGACGTGTGTTTTGGTTGGTGGTCCTCCATAATTTATAGTAGTCATTTTTGTAAAGGAATGTGCATTTTTTTTTTTTTTTTTGTTGTTTCTAGTTATGTCACCATTTAAAAATTTTTTTTTTTACATGTTTTTTTTTTTTTTTTTTTTTTGTGTTTCATTAGAGAATATTAAACCATGTTGGCACAAACAAATGTCCCCCCCCCCCCAAGGAGTGTGTCCTTTGTAAATTACCCATTGTATATTTATTAAAGGTTTGCTGCCTAATAATCCCCACAGTATAACAAACAATAGACATGTTTTCAAATGAAAGCAAAAAAGCCTTTTATTCAGGCAAATGTCATCACAAAAAATAAACAGAACGGCAGCACTAGAATAGATAGCAAACTATATGCAAACTTGCATTTCCAACATGGTGAAGGATAAACTTCCAAGCCTCAGGAGCCAAACACAAAAATATGAAGCAGCAGCACACAAACAAAGGAACCCAAACTGTGGTAGTACAAACAATATGTCCTTTATGTGGAAGGAAATGGAAGGCAGAAAATCAACGTTTCCTCCTCTTTCCAGCCTTCCCTCCAGGCAGCCTTCCAGCGGATCTAACACGGGGTCTTGCAGGTGGGGTCGATGTGGCAGCAGGAGGATGGTGTTCCGCAAGCCGGGCCAGGTCACATAGCCCAGTCTCTGGGGTCAGCAGGCCCCTCTGCATCCACCAAAGGACCTGGTTCATCAGGGCCTTTGCCAGTCTTCTCTGGTCCTCCTCCCCTTCATTTAAATCGTGGGCCAATGAGGCACTGAAGGCCTCTGTGGGGTTGAGGGGGGGCCCTCATGATGGCGCTTGCCTCCTGTATCATGCGGAGGCTTGCCTCCTCCACAGGCCTCAACTGCCTCCTTCGGCCTGATGGCCTCACCTGGGGGGGAGAAGACTGGCTGGTGGTGGTTCTCCTGGCCGGGGGGACCTGCTGCAGGCCACTGGGCCCAGCCTCCTCCTGGCTGCCACTGACCCCGGCCTCCTCCTGGCTGCCACTGACCCCGGCCTCCTCCTGGCTGCCACTGACCCCGGCCTCCTCCTGGCTGACAGACACCTGAGGATCTGCCACCTCCTGGCTGATCTCTTCTTCCTGTGTGGAAAAAAAATGACATTTTTTACAATTTCGCTAAATAAAACCACACTCATTTTCATGTTTTCGTTTAGTATTTTCTGTTCATTATTACTTGAATACACTCTACTTCTGACCCCTGCAGTTGTCATCTCTGACACCTATTTGTCTGAACACCTTTTTTTTTGCTTTTTCCCAGCTTGGCTTTTTTTTTACAATATCAAATCATTAATCCACCAAGAATTATTTACGCCAGAAATATAGAGGAAACTACTATACCTCCTCATCGAAGGGTGGCAGATCTGCATCTCTGTCAGCCAGGCCCTCTTCCTCCGACTCTGCAGGGCTGTGGTCATCTGGGGAAGGTCCGCTGGAAGGTAGCATGGAGGAAAGGTTGGAAGAAAGACTTGACATCGTTTTCCTGCCTTCCATTTCGTCCCGCAAAAAAGCCATCTGTTTATAATACCACAGTTTGGGTTCCTTTGCTTGTCTTGCTGCTGCTCCCGATTTTTTGCTTTTATTAGCTTTGTATGCTCTCCTGTATGTGCTTCTGAGGTTGGCAAGTTTATCCTTCACCATGTTGGCAGTGCATCCTGGCACCCAAGTTTGCATATAGTTTGCTAGCTCTTCTAGTGCTGCCGCTCGTACCTCTTTATTGCAATATAATGCGTGTTTTGAATTCCACAGGATGGGCGTGTCCTGATATTTTTGAAGTAAGGGCTCTATAGCTTCCTTGGTTTGTAGTTGGTCCATTGAATTGTTTGAAAAATTATATTTCTTTTTGAGTCTAGATTCCAAAAACATAAACCACAGAAAAAAAAATATTCAAAAGGATCAGCGTTGACCTTGATCTAATATGTGTCTTCAAATTTATTACCTATATCTAATTACAAACACAGTCTCTCTTGTTTAAACAATGATTGGCAGCTCGGCCGCATTGCTTGTACCAAACATTGATTTGCTAGATGCAGAGCCATTGTTCACATTGCAGTAAATAATTTTAATATAGAAAAATAAACAATGCTTACAAATGACAGTATTCATCTAGGCACTCTTTCATGTGTAAATTTCATGCCCCTGACAATGGATGACATAAAAGACACTTCCTAATGACCTCTGTACAACCAACACTTGAACAATACTTTGCCTGATCTGAATTCAAAAACTTGTCAATGAGGTACAGCATTGTTCACATCTCTATTTTGTGAGGTGTCCAAAAGCATTTGGATACCAAAATAACATTGTGGTACCCCATAGACAGAATAGCTTAAAAAGGGTGCAACCAACAGCCCAAACCCCCATCCCATGTGTCTACATTTTCAAGGCCTCTGCTGATCACTTTTTTAATTTCCTTACCTTCCTGTCTCTCGCTCCTCGTTTCTCACGCTCGCCTAATTACCGCGTAAGATGCGTAATCACGGCGTGCACCTTTTAAACACTCCGCGTATTTATTAAACCCCGCCCTCGTCACCTTTGCGAGGCCCCTAATCAATGAGTTTAGGAAATATGGCGTTAACTGTGTATGTTCTGGATGCGCTCGAAGATTCTCCGCGTAAACGACGTAAACACGTTGTTTGCATTCTCTACACTCCGCGTATGTATTAAACGCCGCCCTCTTCTCCGCCCATGGCGTAAGAATTCATCTTTTCCACGCCCATAATCTCTGTGGGAAAGGAAAGATGGCGATGTCACACGAGCGGGGCACGATGCTCTCATGCCACAAGTGAAGGGACAGAGGCAGGGACGTCCCGATCAAGGCCAAGAAGATACAAAGCCACTAATATGCGGTTCCAGGAAATGGTGGAGTTAGTTTACATCATGCGAAAGAAGGACTATGATGGTGAATTAGGGCCATACAAGACCCCTAACCGCCGAAAGGCACATATTATGGACAAGGTGGCGAGGAGAATGCAGAGGATGTTTGGGATCACCAGGTCCAAGGAACAGCTGAGGAAACGATGGTCAGACTTAAAATTGAGGGAGCCACATCAGATGAAGAAAATACTTAAAATTCTGCGTAAAAGTAAGTAAATATATATTGGGGTTGGGGGGGGGGATGATTGATTGTCTGCAATAATGTGTTGCCATGTATATTTCACCATCTGCCTCCTTGGCCTGCTTGTAATTTTAAAGACATGTTGTCATTTATTTTTTATGACATAAATACCTACATATTTACAAATAGTGTTCTTAGTAAACAACGTAACATCACATAGTTTCTCAGAAAGGCTCGGTTATTCCAGGAACAACACACCTGGACATGGCTCACTGGCCAAAAACTTTGTTTGTAAACATTGTGTAAAAGCTAGTTCTAGAAAATAAAATTATGAGAATGGGAAAGGCAAACAGGATTCATTCTAAAAACAGTGGTAATAAAGCAGATGTTTTCACATCTGCAATGCAGAGCACCTGTGTCTCCCCAAACCAAAAAAGGGTTTTGGTAGGGTCTCCCAGAAATACAGTTTAGGGGGGACATCCATGTGTGTCACTTTGCTAAAAAGGGGCAGGATCAGAGCTTGCCATATAGAAGTAATTGCAAAATGTAGGTTTGGTGAAAGATAAAAGTAACTAAATGAAAGCATCTTCTAAGCAATGTGTGCGATTTATGCTCTCCAATATCTGTGTGCTGATGAGTCTACATTTTTTTTTGTTTATTTCAGGGGAAAGAAGTCGCCAGCATTTGGAGGAGGCAGAGAGGGCCAGACAAGGCCAAAATCTGCCATCTCAACATGTGGAGGAGGAGGAGGATGTGGAAGGAGAAGAGGATGTGGAAGGAGAAGAGGATGTGGAAGGAGAAGAGGATGTGGAAGGAGAGGAGGAAGGAAGAAAGGAGGAAGGAAGAGAGGAGGAAGAAGTAATTTTGGACTTAGAATTTATAGCAGATGAAGGGCAAGTGGCGGAAGAACAATTTGGCGAATTGAAAGAAGGTGGATTGATGGATGAAGGAGGAGTCCAAGATGATGGGGAAGTGGTGGAAGAAGGAGGAGTGATAGAAGATGATGGGGAGGTGGTGGAAGAAGGAGGAGTGATAGAAGATGTCGAAGAGGTGGAAAGGAGAAGCCCATCAGGTCAGTGTCACCCTAGCTTGATTAAAAAAAACATATGTAGATAGGCCTCATCGAAAAATAATGTTGTAAATGACAATTTATTTTTTTTTTTTAGGGGAGGAGGATGGTGTGCCAATATTTTCACGTGCAAGTGCTGCTATAATTATTCAGCAGGTAATGGAGTGCAGCACTGAAATGCACATATGCGGGAAAGGATGGTTTGTCATGGAAGAGAATTTAACAAATGTCCTTTTGGAATGCTGCACGGAAATGGACAATATGCGGCAAAGAATGATGGTCATCGAATCTAATTTTAAAAATATTATTGACATGATGGGCCGTGTCAAAGACTGAAACACCCCCCCGCCCATCCCCCGCCCCCACAAACATTTTTACTGTTTTAATAATGAATACGCCAAAATTTGAAGATACACACACAGTGTGCCAACATGTGCTATCTGCCATCACAGAATATCTAGTGTCTGTGCTTTGTGGGTCCAACCCCCTCCTCCATCCTCAAGTAGTTGAGAGGAAGGGTTTGCTCCCACAGAACACAGACATTGATCCACCCATGATGTCAGATAGCACATGTGGCCATTTGTCTGTTTGAACCAATGACATTTGGCGAGTTTGCACTGAATGTGTGTATCTTCAAATTTTGGCGTGTTCCAGTGTGAAAGCACACCATGACTGACTGCTGTTGTGATTTTTTATATTTTTTGAATTGGATTTTGTTACTTTTTGACCATGTTGAACATTTTGGGATACTATAAAGTTTAGACCATAAAGAATAAACAACGCCAAAAAATAAAAAAGATATATATATAGAATTATAAATCTCTCTAATCACTGAATTTAGTGAAGTCGAGATTTGACTCCAAAATCTCCCAAAAAAAATTTGCTTATTGAAAAAACACACCAAAAAAAAATGCTTAAAAAAATATTGGTTTTTGTGCATAAAAAATATGCCGAAAAAAAAAAAAAAAAAAGGCGGTAAACACCCCACCAAAAATAGTCTATATATATATATATATATATATGTAAACAATAAATATAACTATATTTGATAAAAAAAAATGTGAACTTGTTAAAAAATGTATAATCTGCATAATATTTTTGGTTGAATTACCTGAAAAAAAAAAAAAAAAAAAAAAATTTTTGTAGACTCCTAAGTACAAAAGCAGGGAGTAATGAAAAAAATAAAAAAAAAATTTTTGGGGTCATGAACAAGCAAAAATTAAAATACTTGACCTCAAAATTTACAAATGGAGTTGCTTCTTATTTCTAGACTCAATACCCTGTTTGTAGATGAGTGAATACTGTGCAAAATGTGGTTAGTTACTAAAAGTGGAGAAATCAATTATGCATTAAAATGGCAGAAGTTAGTTAGAGAACCAGGAAGACAGATAAAAAGAGAAAAAGCATTAATGACAAACAACTGTATAAAGTCCAATGGTCTAATTATTTATTATTTGAGAGAATATTCCTTTCTTTGGGGGCCGAATTAGAAAGAAATATGATCTGGCATAGCAATGGCCCCCCGACCCATGAAGTACTCAACATATTTGTCGCGTACCTCACGAGCTGATTGGGGGGCCAAGCCAGCGCGACCAGTGTCCAGCCCGGGAAGGGGATCTGAGGGTAGTCTTGCCTCAGAACCGATGTCGGGTAGGTACGTCTGGGAGTGCCTGCGTAAAAAGTTGTGCAAAATGCAGCAGGCAAATACAACGGTGTCCAATTTATATTCCGCCAGATGTATCGATGTCCTGAACAGGCGGAACCGGTTGGTGAGTATCCCAAAGGCATTCTCGACTACCCTCCGAGCCCTGGCCAACCGAAAATTAAACACACTCCTCTCTGAGGTGAGGGTCCTCTGGGGAAAAGGCCGCATGAGGTGAGGACCAAGCCCGAAAGCCTCGTCCGCTAGGAACACAAACGGAAGTCCTTCCACATTATCTTCATCTGGTGGCAATGCCAGACCACCAGCTTGGAGACGATCAAAGAAATCAGTCCGTGCGAACACTCCCCCATCAGACATCCGGCCGTTCTTCCCCACGTCCACATATAGAAACTCATACTGTGCGGACACCACCGCCATCAACACAATACTATGATAACCCTTGTAATTATAATAGTAGGACCCCGAGCGGGGTGGGGGCACAATGCGACGTGTTTCCCATCTATTGCTCCACCGCAGTTTGGAAAATCCCACCGCTGGGCAAATTGGGAAGCCACAGACTGCCATTCCTGTGGTGTGGAGGGTAGCTGTGGGGACAAACAAAAAAAGAGATTTAGTACTTTGTAACAAAAACATCCTACAAGCATCCTTGTGACAGTTCACAGTATTAAAATTGCATTTGAAAAATGTGCATGGCGAATTTGGGAAATGAAATATATAGGGCCACTTCATTAAGAGACTCCACAGCCCTCTGATGGGGACAATAAAAGTTTGAAGGGGGGGGGGGGACACAAAAACCAAAAAGTCCTGTTTTTAAAAAATGGCAAGGTGGGTTTGTCCCTAGGATAGCATGCTGGGACAGGTTAATATTGGGTAAGGGACAAATATGCAGGTAGGTCAAGAATAAAACATGTAAAGCTATATCAACATGCATAGGGAGAAAAGGGAACGTTAGTTAAACACACAGCATATCTGGGAAATTAAAAAATAAAGTTAGTTGGCCACATTATTACAGCCAGGAAAACTTACCTTAATATACTCCTCATGCATAACTTTGATGATGGCAGCACACGTGTCCGGTATGATGACCCCAAGCGCCTGCGGAGAGATGCCTGTCGAGAACTTGAGGTCCTGCAGGCTCCTCCCAGTCGCCAGGTACCGCAACGTGGCAATAAGCCTCTGCTCGGCCGTGATGGCTTGGCGCATCACAGTGTCCTGCCTCGTGATATAGGGGGACAGAAGATCCAGCAGACGGTTGAATACGGGGTCCGTCATGCGGAGAAAATTCCTAAAGTCATTAGGATTATTCTCCTGGAGTTCCCTAAGCAGAGGCATATGTGAGAACTGGTCACGCTGGCGCAACCAATTCTTGGCCAGAAACGCCTCCGCCCCCTGTTTCTGGCCAAAGTACTGGACAAATGAACATATCCAGCAGCCATCCCATAAACAGCACCAACTCGCGAAAATTGACGCTGCTGCTCCATCATGGCTTCAAACCGGCCGGCTGGTCAGTCAAGAACACACTGAAACAGAAAGCACTCGCAAATCCAGCACTACCTGCGACAAACGCGTGACAAACAGATACGAGCGCACAGGATGCAACTGCTAAAGCAGAAACAACCTGCTAGCCTATAGCCGAATGACAACTACGTTACCGCAAGCACACGCACTGAACCCGTGAATACACGCTGTCAAAGCCTGGAGACCGAGAAGCGCGAATCAGCTCTAACCAAACCTTCACTAACACGAGCAAACCCGTAACTAGCAAAAGAGGAACAGAGGGCGGCGCCATTAAGTTTGGTCTTCCCCTTTATAGTGACGTCGTACGTAGTTTACGTGCACGCGTTCCGGTACGACGGTAATTTGGTCCTCTGGTGTGTACACGCCAGCGGAACCAAACACAAATCAGCCTTGTACGCCGGAAACTGTCGGGCAGACAGTTTCCAGCGCACAGATCCGGTCGTGAGTACAAGGCCTTAGTGTCTTACACATGTCAGATTTTCTGCCTAACTTTGGAAAAAGCCTTTTGAGAATCGTTTCCAAAGTTAGGCACAGGGATACGCAGGCTGAAAAGCAGTTAAGTCTGCATATCTCTTTTGAGAATCAGGCCCAATGTGACTGTTTTTACTCCCTGTATTTAAATTAAAAACAGAATCACTGAGTTGAAAAAAGGGATCACTCCCTTACGTCAGTATTTTGTTAGACCCTAATTTTCTTTAATGACAGCCTTTAGTCTGTTGGGGTATGTCTCTACTTACTTTGCACATCTAGACTACTCAAGTTCAGTTAAATTTGATTGTGAGCATTTGTGGACTGCAGTCTTCAAGTCATTCCACAGATTTTCAATGGGGTTTAAGTCTGGGCTTTGACTAGGCCATGCAAGGACATTCACCTTTTTCTTCTTCCAACGCTGTGTGGTAATTCTTGCTGTGTGCTTTGGGTCATTGTCATGTTGGAATGTAAACCTTCTTCCCATTGACAACTTTCTGTCAGAGGGCAGTGGCTTTTCCTAAGGAATTTGATGGTATTTTGCCCCATCCATTTTTCTTCTATCCTGACAAGTGATCCAGTCTTTGCTTCAGAGAAACACCGCCCCCCCCCCCCCATAAAAATGATATTACCCTCTCTACGCTTTACTGTATGAATGGTATTATTTGGATGGTGAGCTGTATTAGATTTCCACCAGACATAGTTTGGTGTTGAGGCCAAATAGTTACATTTTAGTCTCATCTGACCACCTTTAACACACCTCGAAGATTCTGAGGCTACATGGAAAGAGGTGTTATGATCAAATGAGACTAAATTTGAATGATTTGGCCTCAGCACCAAACAATATGTCTGACGGAAATCCAATACCGCTCACAATCCAAATAACACCATCCTTACAGTAAAGCATGGAGGTGGTAATATCCTGTTATGGAGTGTTTCTCTGGAAGGGAATGGAGCACTTGTCGGGATATAAGACATATGGATGGGGCAAAATACAATCAAATTCTTGAGGAAAATCTGCTGCCCTCTGACAGAAAGTTGTCAAAGGGATGAAGGTTTACCTTCCAACATGACAATAACCCAAAGCACACAGCAAAAATGACCACACAGTGGTTGAAGGAGGAAAAGGTGTATGTCCTTGCATAGCCTAGTCAGATCCTAGATTTAAACCCCTTTGAAAATCTGTGGAATGACTTGAAGACTACAGTCCACAAATGGTCACCATCAAATTTATCTGAACTTGAGCAGTTCTGCAAAAAGAGTGGGCAAATATTGTAAAGTATCCCAACAAACTTAAGGCTGTAATTAAATTAAAAGGTGGTCCAACAAAATAATGACACGAGTGGTGATCCTTTTTCCAACTCAGTGATTCTGTTTTTAAATTTTTATTTTGACGATTTCCTTTCTTTTTCGTTATATTGTTCACTTGGATGTTATAAGTTGCACTAGTAAAAACAGCTGGAAAAAACTAAATCTGTGTCTTCATTCTAGGCTGCAAAGCAACAAATTGTAATTATTCTAAAGGGGGTGATTCTTTTCTATACCCATTGTAGGTATGAGACAACGAGAAAGTAATGAGCAGAGCAGAAAGAACGTACAAGGCAAAAAAAGCACATCTGTTAGTAACAGCTAGAAAATAAGATACAGACAGTAATGTTAACCATTGGAGAGAATACAATTTGCATGAACATTTCTGACATGGTAAATATAAATACATAGAGGACTAAAGCAATTATTTTAGTATACAATTATACTGTAGGTTATTTTCTGTAAATAATGTGATTCTAGCATCACAAGACCCTTTCCTGACGTTAAGTATAGTTTCCATAAATTACATACTGTGTTAAGTCTGGTGTGCAGCAGACCTTGGTAATCTATGTCTAATGTACACATTCAACCCTTTCATGGCCCAAAAACTTTTGAACTTTCCTGCTCGGACCCAAAATATACATTCAGCATTCCATAGGTGTGCACAGCCTATTGCATTAGGGTGTGCACCCCGAAGCTCAAACACACATACCTTTCTCTGCAGCCTCAGCTGCACAGGACAGTGAATTCATTGGAAGGCTCTGTACTGAGTGGCTTCCTGTTCATTCACAAACTGAAGCATAGTAAACCCAGTTTACTGGCATCTTGACCCCCACACGCTTTCTGCCCGGGACTCCAATAAAGTTGGAAAACTACTTCTTTCACAAGAAGTGGATGGTCAACTCTTCCTAAAGCTCCTCAGTGGGCTCTGGCATTGCCAAATCATATGGCTCCCCTCATAGGGTCAGACAAGTTTCTTGAGTCACCTTGGCCACCGTACTCACACCCAAGAAATAGTGATGCAGAGAAGCAAAGGTCTGACCAGTTGCGAAAAATCTGAAATATTTAATATATTACATTCAAAATAAGGAAAACAATGCATAAGCACATACACTATATACGCTATACTATTCATACTATCAGGGCCAGTGCAAGGATTTTTTTCTACTTAGGCGAAGGTGCATTTTGGTGCCCCCACTAACAATCCTCCTGCCACCCACCTCCCCTCCACAATGCAAACCCCCACCGCACATGGCACAAGAGATGGTCAGAGACTGTAGTCATAGTACAAAAGATGGTCAGAGACTGCATAAATGGCACAAGAGATTGTCAGAGCTTGCATACATGGCACAAGGTATTGTCAGAGACTGCATACATGGCACAAGAGATGGTCGGAGACTGCATACATGGCACAAGGGATGGTCAAAGACTGCAGTCATGGCACAAGAGCTGGTGAGAGACTGCAGTAATGGCACAAGAGATGGTCAGAGACTACAGTCATGGTACAAAAGATGGTCAGAGATTGCATAAAGGGCACAAGAGATAGTCAGAGACTGCATACATGGCACAAGAGATGGTCAAAGACTGCAGTCATGGCACAAAATATGGTCAGAGACTGCATACATGGCACAAGAGATTGTCAGAGACTGCATACATGGCACAAGAGATGGTCAGAGACTGCATACATGGCACAAGGGATGGTCAAAGACTGCAGTCATGGCACAAGAGCTGGTGAGAGACTGCAGTCATGGCACACGAGATGGTCAGAGACTGAAGTAATGGCATAAGAGATGGTCAGAGACTGCATTCATGGCACAAAAGATGGTCAGAGACTGCATAAATGGCACAAGAGATAGTCAGAGACTACATACATGGCACAAGAGATGGTCAGAGACTGCAGCCATGACACAAGAGATGTCAGAGACTGCAGTCATGGCACAAGAGATGGTTAGAGACTGCAGTCATGACACAAGAGATGGTCAGAGACTGCATACATGGCAAAAGAGATGGGCAGAGACTGCAGGCATGGCACAAGAGATGGACAGAGACTGCTGGCATGGCACAAGAGATAAGCAGAGACTGTGGGCATGGCACACGAGATGGGCAGAGACTGCATACATGGTGCAAGAGATGGGCCTAGACTGAGGGTATGGCACAAGAGATGGTTGGTTAGAGACTGCGGGCATAGCACAAGAGATGGTTGTCAGAGAGTGCAGGCATCACACAAGGGCAGGACTGATAAAATATTTATTCACAGCCACATTCTGAGACCATAAACTAGAATCAGTTTACTTACCCTACCTTCCACAGAGATGGCATGGAGAGATATTCATATGTGGTAGTACCCGTGTCACTCGCACGCCTCCTGAGCCCTCTGCTGGCCTTGGCCCCTTCCCCTCATCTCACTCAGCTCCAGGCTCCTCCCCCTCACCTCACTCAGGTCCAGGCTCCTCCCCCTCGTCTCACTCTGCTGCAGGCTTCTCCCTGGGCTCTCTTTCATCTCACAAGCTCTGCAGTTTAGTGATGGTCTGTGTGTGCTACTGAACTGGAGGCATTTCTGACACTCTTTCTGCTACTGCAGCTGACCAGCGATCCTCACCTTGAGGGCTGAAGGGGAGGTGATGTCTTCCAGCCAAGGGTGTCTCTCTTTGCCCTCTATCTGGCAGAGGTGTGCAGTAGCAGCACTGAGACTCCAGTCAGGAGAGGAAAGTTTGTGAAGTTAACCGCGCCTGGCCAGGGCTGTGCTGCACCACCTGTCAGTATGCTGAACTGGGTACAGGTGCGAGCAGGACCAGCCGCCGGCGCTAGGATAAGCACCTCTTGGGGAACCCCTGGCTTTGGCGCCACCCCTCTCCTGGCACCCTCAGGTGGCCGTCTGGGCTGCCTTATGCTGGTGCCGGCCCTGCATACTATATATTATACTGTACAAAAAGGACACTATATACTTTCAACACATGATAAACGCATACAGTATCTCACAAAATTGAGTAAACCCCTCACATTTCTGTAAATATTTTATTATATCTTTTCATGTGACAACACTGAAGAAACTACACTTTTCTACGATGTAAAGTAGTGAATGTACAGCTAAATTTGCTGTCCCCTCAAAATAACTCAACACACAGCTTTTAATGTCTAAACCACTGGCAACAAAAGTGAGTACACCCCTAAGTGAAATGTCCACAAAGTGTCAATATTTTGTGTGGCCACCATTATTTTGCCTTAACCCTCTTGGGCATGGAGTTCATCAGAGCTTCACAGATTGCCACTGGAGTCCTTTTCCACTCCTCTATGACGACACCATGGAACTGGTGGATGTTAGAGACCTTGCGCTCCTCCACCTTCCATTTGAGGATGCCCCACAGATGCTCAATAGGGTTTAGATATTGGGACATGCTTGGCCAGTCCATCACCTTTACCCTCAGCTTCTTTAGCAAGGCAGTGGTCTTCTTGGAGGTGTGTTTGGGGTCTTTATCATGTTGAAATAATGCCCTGCGGCCCAGTCTCAGAAGGTAGGGGATCATGCTTCATGTTTCAGTATGTCACAGTACATCTTGAAACTCATGGTTCCCTCAATAAACTGTAGCTCCCCAGTGTCGGCAGCACTCATGCAGCCACAGACCATGACACTCCCACCACCATGCTTGACTGTAGGCAAGACACACTTGTACTCCTTACCTGGTTGCTGCCACACACGCTTGACACCATCTGAACCAAATAAGTTTATCTTGGTCTCATCAGACCACAGGACACAGGACCACTCTACAAGACTCTGGTGCGGCCGCACCTGGAGTACGCCTTCCAGTTCTGGGCACCAGTCCTCAGGAGGGATGTGCTGGAACTGGAGAGAGTCCAGAGAAGTGCAACAAAGCTAATAAAGAGACTGGAGGCCTTAGTTATGAGGAAAGATTAAGAGCATTGAACTTATTCTCTCTGGAGATAAGACGCTTGAGAGGGGACATGATTTCAATGTTTTTCTCTCTGGAGATGAGACGCTTGAGAGGGGACATGATTTCAATGTACAAATATCATACTGGTGACCCCACAATAGGGTAAAAAACATTTCACAAAAGGAAATGAAAAGACACAAGGCCATTCACTAAAATTAGAAGAAAAGCAGTTTAACCTTAAACTGCGCAGAGGGTTCTTTACTGTCAGAGCGGTAAGAATGTAGAATTCTCTTCCACAAGCAGTAGTTTCAGCAGGGAGCATAGATAATTAAAAATAAACTATTAGATAGGCACCTAAATTATCTTATCCTGCAGGGATATACAATGTAATACTGACATAAAAGCACACACATAGGGGCAGATTCAGAGAGCAAGTACGCCGGCGTATCTACTGATACGCCAGCGTACTTTCAAATTTCCCGCGTCGTATCTTTAGTTTGAATCCTCAAACCAAGATCCGATGGCATCTGGGTAAGATCCGACAGGCGTACGGCTTCGTACGCCTTCGGATCGCAGATGCAATACTTCGGCGTCCGCTGGGTGGAGTTCGCGTCGTTTTCCGAGTCGGGTATGCAAATGAGCTTTTTCCGACGATCTACGAACGTACGCGCAGTCCTTGCATTCTCTTACGTCGTCTCTAGTCGGCTTTTTCCGGCGTATAGTTAAAGCTGCTATTTTGTGGCGTATAGATAGACTTGCCATGTTAAAGTATGGCCGTCGTGCCCGCGTCGAATTTTGATTTTCTTTTTTTTGCGTAAGTCGTCCGTGAATAGGGATGGAGGTAAGTCACGTCTAAGTTCAAAAATTTACGTCGTTGCGACGTCATTTCGCGCAAAGCACGGCGGGAAATTTAGAAACGGAGCATGCGCAGTTCAATCGGCGTGGGGATGCGCTTCATTTAAATGAATCACGCCCCCTACCCACCGATTTGAATTCCGCCCCCAAAAATACACTACGCTGCCGTAACTTACGGCGCAAATTCTTCCTGGATTCAAATTTAAGCCAGGTAAGATACGGCGGCGTAGCGTATATCTGATACGCTGCGCCTGTCCAATTGTATGTGAATCTGCCCCATAGTTTGGACTTGTTGGACTTGTGTATTTTTTCAACCTCACCAACTATGTAACTATGTCCTTAGTCTGCTTGTCTTCAGCAAACTGTTTTCGGGCTTTCTTGTGCATAATCTTCTGGGACAATAGCCATGTAGACAAATTTAATGCAGTGTGTGGCGTATGGTCTGAGCACTGACAGGCTGACTCCCCACCCCTTCAACCTCTGCAGCAATGCTGGCAGCACTCATATGTCTATTTCCCATTTGATGCTGAGCATGTGCACTCAACTTCTTTGGTCGACCATAGCGAGGCCTCTTCTGAGTGGAACCTATCCTGTTAAACCGCTGTATGGTCTTGGCCACCGTGCTGCAGCTCAGTTTCAGGGTCTTGGCAATTTTCTTATAGCCTAGGCTACCTTTATGTAGAGCAACAGTTATTTTTTTTAGATCCTCAGAGAGTTCTTTGCCATGAGGTGCCATGTCGAACTTCCAGTGACCAGTATGAGAGAGTGAGAGCAATAACACCAAATTTAACACACCTGCTCCCCATTCACACCTGAGACCTTGTAAGGTCTCAAACAAGTCACATGACACCGGGGAGGGAAAATGGCTAATTGGGCCCAATTTGGAAATTTTCACTTAGGCAACTTTTGTTGCCAGCGATTTAGACATTAATGACTATGTGTTGAGTTTTTTGAGGGGACAGACAATTATACCGTTATACAAGCTGTACACTCACTACTTTACATTGTAGCAAAGTGTAATTTCTTTAGTGTTGTCACAGTAAAAGATATAATAAATTATTTACAAAAATGTGAGAATGCACTCACTTTTGTGCGATAATGTACATATAACTAACATATGCAAGCACATTATTTTCAGGATGGAAGTGAAGGAAAATCTCCCCAGCAGGACAGATGGCAAAAAAAATAAAAAATAAATGTGGTTTTAACACTCTCCTTACTCTAAAATAATTTCAAAAATGTTTGACTTTAGATACATATTACCCACAATCTAATGTCAAAAATAATTTTCTAATATTGTTCCTCCCACTGTGTGACCTCCGAAATTATTATTATTATTATGGTAGTTTATTTCATTCATTAACTTAACTATTTATATTGTTATTGATTTAGGAATCACATATATTTAATATTAATTTCACATTCTCATAAACAAGTTTTATTGACATCCTGTTGACATTATTCATTTAGTATATTGAAATATTTATTGCCAGTGTTGTTCTTAGCTATGACTAAGCATCTATCCATGATGTGAAACATGTTAGCTTTTTTGTCCCATATGTCCACTTTCCACATTGATTGCAGTGTTGCATGAATTTTTTGATGTTATACAGCTTTGGATTTTATCCTTTGTTCATTTTGTTTCAATAAATCGCTATTAGAGTGCGGTAGTCCAGGAACATTTCTTTTTTTCCACGATCAGCGCAGAGTCTGCACCTGTCAGTACTACAGAACGGGAGCACAGCATAGGTCGCAGGGCTTGGAGCCGTACTCTTTTCCATTGTTGTTCTTATGTTTTTTAAAAATGATTAATTGTTGTAAATGTATATTGCTCTTTATTTGTATACTTTTATGCTGGTTATTGTAGTCCTTCATTCCATTCCATCTTCCAGCTACTGTGCCACTCGTTAACTTCTCCTTCCCTTCTTTCCCACTCCATTCTGAAGCATAAAAGACGATTGTTCACTTTTGCAGGCTGGCTTGACAAAGGGGGTGGAGCCCCTGAAACGCGCAACAAACCCACCCCTCTACGTGGCGTTGCTCAGTCTGTTATTAGCAGTAACTGCTTATGAGGCAGACTGTCGCTTTGTATTGCCTTCCATCACTCACTGCCTCTGGAACTGCAATAGAGCTTTTTAGATGTAAGTGTGCGCTTTAACAATAAAGTGATACTTTTTTTTTTTTTCAATAACAATTTTATTGATCAAATAAAGTTAGTACATACATAAAGTGATACCTTTTTGATGTACTAACTCCTGTGACCTGCTGTTGTTTCTTCTGCATATTACTTATTAACAACTATTCCAAAATGGATGTTTTATATAAACTATAACTAAGTAAAGGTTGCGACATACTAGTAGCTACTAACAAAGTACCCAGGGGCTCTTTGGGTACCAGGGCTTTGAAGATTATCCATCATTACAATAAAGACTTGAGGAATCTAGAATTACATTCTTTTCCTCTGAATCATGTGCTCAATTTCAGACGGTCTCACTGAATTTGCTATATGTGTTTTTATAGCGGTCAATTATAATTTCCTATGGCATGACACAATTCAGTTAGTTGAAAAAAGAAAGGTTTGCTACACATTCTACATGTACAGTGTTTAGGTCTCCAGCCCTCGAGTCAGAATACCATCCTTCTGTCCTCTATGGCTTAGTTACCAGGCAACACAGCTCAACTTACAAAATGTTACCATGTCCTTTTCATCATACTCAGGGCCCCAGCACTGGTGTTTATGCACAGAATTGCTGCCATTATGTGAACTAACTTCCTCTAGGAGTCACTTATTAACCTTAGCTATGCAGCTTTCTGATTTATAATATTGCATGCCAAAGGCACGGAAAACATTCACTTCTAAAAGGCATAATACATGCACAGTAATTGCTGCAATTTGTAACTCGCTGAAGGTGACTGTATTTCACTTGTTGTGGTCTACTTCTTACTCTTAAAAAAAATAAAAAAATAAAAAACAAAAAAAAATAAAAAAAAAATGCTGTCTTGAATTATGATATGTGGGATGTTTGTTGTTAGTTTGGCACACTCAGAATTTTCTTTGCAAATATTTAAAGATAACATTTGTGTGGAATATAAGGGTTTTGCATTTTAAGGCCTCTTGTCCACTGCAGCTTGAAAAAGCTCAGTACAGCTTTTTTTATTTTACTGAACTAAAATACAGCCCATTAATTGCAATGTGCCTTTGCACACAGGCACGCAAAACAAGCGCCGTGAATTGTTCAGTAAAAGTTGAAAAATCTGCATTTTTGGTCAGTAATTTACGCCTCATGTACGCAAATGCATGCAAATACGCGCATCTGACGCACAAATGCGCGAGTGTCCATTTGTATATTGTATACAATGAGAACGCAGGAATAACTTTGCGCCAAAATGCGCCAACATATATGCACCAAAATACTTACAAAAAAAGCCTGAAATTACAGTTGTATTCAAAATTATTAAACCCCCACTAAAATTGATTGTTTTAGCCAGTTTGACATTGATTTAGATCATTTCAGTCATCTGCTTACAATTAAATCAAGAGGCACGTGTAGTTCAGACAAATATAACATAACATTTATAATGAAATAACCACAAATGTCTTTTCTGTGCTCACATCACTATCAGTTTTATTCAACCCCCAATTGACATTCAATCTTAGTACTTAGTACAACATCCTTTTACAGTTATAACAGCTTTTAAACTTGAAGCATAGCTTGACACAAGTGTCTTGCAGCGATCTACGGGTATCTTCGCCATTCGTCATGGGAAAAAGCCTCCAGCTCAGTCACATTCTTAGGCTTGCGCACTGCAACTGCTTTCTTTAAGTCCAACCAGAGGTTCTCAATCGGATTTAAGTCTGGTGACTGCGATGGCCACTCCAAAATGTTCCAGCCTTTAATCTGCAACCCATGTTTCTAGTGGACTTGGAGGTATGCTTGGATCATTGTCCTGTTGGAAGGTCCAACGTCTCCCAAGCCTCAGGTTTGTGACGGACTGCATCACATTGTCATCCAATATCTCCTGGTACTGAAGAGGAATTCATGGTACCTTGAAAACTTACGGAGAAAAAACGAAGCTGAAAAGCTTTGTGGATCTCCGTAAGTGCTAATTTGCATACCGAGGCGGCATTTCGACTCAAATGCCCCCCAGCGGCGGGATGCGGTACTGCATCCTAAGATCCGGCAGTGTAAGTCCCTTACACATGCCGAATCTTCTCCCTAACTATGGAAAACTGATTCTGTGGATCAGTTCCATAGTTAGGAACAGGGATACGACGGCATAACAGCAGTTACGCCGTCATATCCCTTTTGTGGATTTGGCCCTAAATTCCTAAAAACCCTTTACAGCATTGGGGGGTTGAATAATTTTGAACAAAACTGTACTTCTGAAAAAGTAGATGCTCAAACAGGAGTATCATTGCAAAAGGCCTACTGACTCGGAAGCAGAGCTAACAATACAGGTTCCTTCGTGTAAAATACAGTCCCTCTGCTTCCTGTGAAAAACTAACAACACTGGGCATGAGAACACACCCTGTTTCAGTTCCCTAGCTGTGCTGGGAACTTCAGCCTGCTCCCCTCCAAAAGATAAGACTTGTCCTGACAACCCCTCCCCTCCACAGCCATTCACTGGGAAGTGGTGTGTGTGTTGTTTCTCCCCCCCAGCTCTTATGGAGCTGAGAACAGAGGGAATGTGATCACTTATAAAAAAGGAAACGTGTTTAGAATTTTTTTTCTTAAATATCTATACACAAATGTTTTGCCTTTCATTTCTATTTTGAACTGAATGGGTGATCGTTTACATACACTTGAATGCTGTGTTTTGAGTCAACTAAATAATACTCTTTATTAAAATGTAATGTATGTGACTTTAGTTCTCCTATAAGGGCGTATTCACATTATATGTGATGACCTGCATTTTTCTGCACAAGAACAATGCAGGTCCCCACTAGGGCACTGAGAAAACAAACAATTATTTTCTTATTTCACATCACATTGTGTGGTGATGTGTTGTGCTGTATGGAGAAATACAGACTTGTCACACCTCCACAGCTCGCTGTGGCACATACACTTTCACCGAATGTCAGTTTGTGATACTTCAATAAAGAAGAAAAAATGTAAACAGTGTAATGTGCTGAAAAAGGCGTTTCACGCCTTCCCTCACCACTGGTACATAGCGGACGATTTTGTGCATAGGCTGCTGTAAACAAAGCCCAAATATATTTCTCAAAAGTCACAAAGGGTATAAATCCACTTTGTGCACCAAATGCTTTCAAATCCAGATATTAAACTGTAAGGCCCCGTACACACGGTCGGACAAAACCGATGAGAATGGTCCGACGGACCGTTTTCATCGGTTCACAGCTGAAGTGGCCTGATGGTCTGATGTGTGTACACACCATCAGTTCAAAATCTGATCGGGTCAGAACGCGGTGACGTAAAACACACGACGTGCTGAAAAAAACTAAGTTCAATGCTTCCAAGCATGCGTTGACTTGATTCTGAGCATGCGCAGGTTTTGAACCGATGCTTTTCTGTACTAACCATCGGTTTGGTCCGATGGGGCAGTGGTCCATCGGTTCGGTTTTGAAGCAGGTTTTAAAATTTTGGACCGAAGGAAAACAGACCGATAGCCTATACACACGGTCGGTTTGGTCCGATGAAAATTAACTTCGGTTCATTCTCATCGGACCAAACCGACCGTGTGTACGGGGCCTAAGGGATTGTGGGCGGGGGTTAACATGCCCTAAATGGGAGCACTAGATTTTTTGCTTGCTAAGGTCCAACAGTGCAGGCAGAGGCTGCAGTCATGAGAAATCTACATTAAGGTGGCAGTCCAACAGTGCATTACAACAACATGACATAGGGGGTTATTTACGAAAGGCAAATCCACTTTGCACCACAAGTGCAAAGTGGATTTGCCTTTCGTAAATAACCCCCTAAAAAATGTTGCCTTTGTATCCCGAAAACCTTATGTAAGCAGGAAAAAAATATTCCACAGTAGAAAAAGAATCATTAGCATATATTTGGGCAACATGAAAAAATGGAGAACATACCTGTTGGGATATTTTACATTGCAGACCGACCATAATCCTTTAACTACACTGCTTACCATAAAAGGACTAGGTTGAGCAGGTGGTCAGTAAGGTTAATCACTTTGAACTACACAATACAACACAAACTAGGTTTTAAACTCATACTGCTGATTGTTTGTCACAGTTACTGTTATTCACAGCATCTAGTACACAGTATGAGGATGTTGAAGATTTTTCACTTACTAATATAAATGCTGTTACGGTATCTAAGTTTAAGCATGCTTGTCCTGCATGCCAAGTACAAGTACAATTATAATTACAGGACATTCTATAAAAGCAAATAGTCAAACACAGAAACTAAATTGTGCCCTGTTATGACCTTACTACAGGATTAGGCTTCGTACACACGATAGGTTAACCAGAGGACAACGGTCTGAAGGACTGTTTTCATTGGTCAAAACCGATCGTGTGTAGGCCCCATAGGTTATTTAACCATAGGTTAAAAAAAAGCCAACTTGCTTTAAAATTAACCTATGGATTCCTAACTGATAGGTCAAAACCGATCGTTAGTAGGCACGACCATCGGTTAAAAACCCACGCATGCTCAGAATCAAGTCGACGCATGCTTGGAAGCATTGAACTTCGTTTTTTTCAGCACGTCGTTGTGTTTTACGTCACCGCGTTCTGATACGATCGGTTATTTAACCTATGGTGTGTAGGCGTGACGGACCATCAGTCAGCTTCATCGGTTAACCTAAGACAACGGTCCTTCAGACCATTGTCCTCTGGTTAACCTATCGTGTGTACGAGGCTTTAGACATGAATTGTCCTTAGTTGATGGACAATGTCCTTAGTTGATGTCTATATTGTCTTTAAAAATTGGGACAAAAAAATTACAACTTCAGAAAACTCATCATGCCTCTTATTTAAAACTTTGGACTGTCTACTTTCAAAAAAAGGATCTTTTGAGGGGTATTTGTTCTGTCTTATGTGTGGGTCTCAAGAAATGAAATAGGCAGTCAGTACATCAGGATTGATCAACTTTCAAATATATATTCCATAGTTTGTAGACTCTATAACTTCCACATAGAGTAAATAATATACACTGATTTGGGTCTATATTTACCAAAGAAAGGTAGCAGACTACATTATGGGCTGAATTTATGCCGAAAAATTATTTGTTTGCAAAATTTCATAAACAGTTCTCTAGCTGTGCTGAGAACTCAGCCTGCTCTCCTCCAATGATCAGAATTGTCCTGACATGTCCCTACTGCACAGCCATTCACTGGGAAGCTCGGTGTGCTGCTGCTTCTCCTTCTCCTCTCTTATGCAGCTGAAAGCAGAGAGAACAGAGTGAATGTGATCACTTTAACCCCTTCCATACCGCGCCATAGGGAAATGACGGCGGCAGGAACCCCTCGCCGATCCGGGTGGACGTCATATGACGTCCTGTGTTCCCGGCGATCTAAGGCGCGGCATCGCTCGTGACCCGGTGTGGGGGCCCGGCGGCCGCGATTGCTGCCGGGCACCCGCGATTGCCAGTAATCACGGCAGGAGTGTGGATCTGTGTGTGTAAACACACAGATCCACCTCCTGTCAGCGGTGAGGAGACCAATGTGTGTTCCCAGTACAGAGGAACACACATCGGTCTCCTCCCCTTGAGAGTCCCCTCCCCCCTACAGTTAGAACACACTTTAGGGAGCATATTAACCCCTTCAGCACCCCCTAGTGGTTAACCCCTTCCCTGCCAGTCACATTTACACAGTAATCAATGCATATTTATAGCATTAATCGCTGTATAAATGTGAATGGTCCCAAAAACGTGTCAAAAGTGTCCGATGTGTTCGCCGCAATGTCACGGTCACAGTAAAAAAAACGCAAATCGCCGCCAATACTAGTAAAAAAATTAATAAAATAAAAATGCCATAAATCTATCACCTATTTTGTAGACGCTATAACTTTTGCGCAAACCAATCAATATACGATTATTGCGATTTTTTTTACCAAAAATATGTAGAAGAATATGTATTGGCCTAAACTGAGGGAAAAAAACGTTTTTTTTTTTAAAAAAAAATGATATTTATTAAATAAAAAAGTAAAAAATATTGTGTTTTTTTTTTTAATTGACGCTCTTCTTTTGTTTATAGCGCAAAAAATAAAAAACGCAGAGATTATCAAAAACGACCAAACGAAAGCTCTATTTGTGGGGGAAAAAAACCATAAAGATTTAGGGCCTGATCCTCAAAAGGGATACGCCGGCGTATCTACTGATACGCCGTCGTATCCCTGTTTCTATCTTTGGAACTGATCCACAGAATCAGTTTCACATAGATACGGAGAAGATCCGACATGTGTAAGGGACTTACACTGACGGATCTTAAGATGCAGTACCTCGGCCGCCGCTGGGGGCATTTCTCGTCGAAATGCTGCTTCGGGTATGCAAATTAGCACTTACGGAGATCCACAAAGCATTTACGCTTCGTTTTTTCTCCGTAAGTATTAGTTTGCCGTCGCAATATTAGGGCTGCTTTTACAAGGCCTAAACTGTTTAGGCCTTGTAAAAGTAGACCCTCCTATCCCGTGTCGCTGTCTTTTTTTTTTCCAATTTTTTTTTTTACGCCCGTTGCGATTCTCAAAACCCGGCGCAACGTAAAACCGCGCAAAGCACGTCGGGAAAATCACGTCGGGAGCATGCGCAGTACGTCTGGCGCGCCCCATTAAATTAGGAACGCCTTGCGCCGGCCGGATTTAAGTTACACCGCTCAAAATTTCTAGGTAAGTGCTTTGTGGATCGGGCACTTAGTTAGAGATTTTGCGGCGGTGTAACTTAAATGGCAAAAGTTACGTTGCGCCGGGTTTTTGAGAATTAGGCCCTTAGTTTGGGTACAGTGTTGCATGACCACGCAATTGTCATTCAAAGTGCAACAGCGCTGAAAACTAAAAATTGGTCTGGGCAGGAAGGGGGTGAAAATGCCCTGTATGGAAGGGGTTAAAAAAAAAAAAGGAAAAAGGTATTTATAACGTTTTTTATTTTTTTTTTATATCTATTCAAAAATTTGTTGCCTTTCATTCCTATTTTAAACTAGATGGGTTGTTTTTAGCACCTTTACCAATTTATATCAATTTGTGAAGGTGCTAATAGGTGAAATGTAGTTTTCACAAATGAATTGCATTATTCTTTTGAAGCACAGTTACTGATCATGCATGTAAGATCGTGTATCAAAGCATGTATGTTAAAAATAAACAAAAAAAACGTAAAGATAGATAAGAAATTAGTTGTAAGACAGGTTTCATGCAGCTACAAAAGTTGAGAGCCAATGCTCTAATACAATCTCACCTTCACATCTACAGGAAGCATTCCACTACTCTATTACACATAGCATTGTTCCCGTGCAAACAACTCAAATTTCCAAATGCAGTAGGACTTTATTTAGTCTAAGAGCATGCCTGCATTTCCAGAATGTCATTTCAGTGCAAAGAAACAGTGATTGAAAGCTTCATTTAAAAAAAAAAAAACGCTTTTGACCTTAACTATTCACTTGCCAGATGGGCCTCCAAAATAAGCCCCTGTTTATTTTGCAACCACTTCAGTGGAAGAGCACACTATAAACTTCATCCAGTTAGTAGTTACGGGTCAGATTGTGTTACATTTTTAATTGGGGCTCTAACAGATGATTATTTCCTGACTTTTTTCTAATTATCCAATACAAACTTTAACGTTCTAAAAAGGCTCCCATTGCTAATCATCATTTCCTGCCTCTGCATCATCTTTCCCTGTTTCGGGGCTTGATATGTTTCCAAGTCATGCACAGAGGAGTAGAGCCATCAGTGAATGCTTTCAATCTTCCGCTCACCAAAATAATTAGGCCACTGTGTAGCTCCAGCCTTATACCCACTCTTGCTATAAAGGAAGCAAAGTAGCTGTGCCAAAGTAATTTAATGGTGAAAACCCGAGATATGGGTTCATTGTGTCCGACCTTTACATTGCACTGCATGCTAAATTAACTGTAATTCACACATAAGTGCCTTTTTATTTTTATTAATTAGCAGTACATAAATGTCTAAGTATGTTCTTAACAGAGCATATGACCATAGGTAATTTTATAAGTTACTGCGGTACCGCGTGTTTATGTATTTTATGCTGTGTATATTGCTCTTGAATGGAAAAGTAGATGGAATATTTTGGTTAAATTCTTTATTTAAGCTGTGGACCAATATTTTTGAGTGTACAGTCCAAATATGCATAGAACTGCTAGTCTAGCAAGAAAAATACTGTACATGTTTACATTTTTTTTATATATTTTTTAAGTATAAAACAAGGGAGGGGACTAAGAATGAAGGTTGCTTGATTATACATGCACAGTACACCAAAGGTAACTTATAAAGTACAAATAAAGGCTCATGTATGACAGTCTAAACAAATCCAAAGTCCAGTTACTATGTGATGTACAAGCCTAATTTAGTAAAGGAAAGGATTTTTTATCTTCCCTAGTTGATCCAAATACTCATTCATTTTTGCCTCACATGCTCCTCTTACTAGACAATGCAGATCACAGTGGCAAGGTTCCAGCAACAGAGAAAACAGTGGGCAAGGTTTCAGCAACAGAGGAAACAGAGGGCAGGGTTTCAGCAACAGAGGAAACAGTGGGCAAGGTTTCAGCAACAGGGGAAACAGTGGGTGGGGTTTTTAGCAACAGAGGAAGCAGTGGGCAGGGGTTTCAGCAACAGAGGAAACAGTGGGCAAGGTTTCAGCAACAGAGGAAACAGTGAGCAGGGTTTCAGCAACAGAGGAAGCAGTGGGCAGGGTTTTAGCATTAGAGGAAGCAGTGGGCAGGGTTTTAGCAACAGAGGAAACAGTGGGCGGGGTTTTAGCAACAGAGGAAACAGTGGGCAGGGTTTTAGCAACAGAGGAAACAGTGGGTGGGGTTTTTAGTAACAGAGGAAGCAGTGGGCAGGGGTTTCAGCAACAGAGGAAACAGTGGGCAAGGTTTCAGAAACAGAGGAAACAGTGGGCGGGGTTTTTAGCAACAGAGGAAGCAGTGGGCAGGGGTTTCAGCAACAGAGGAAACAGTGGGCAAGGTTTCAGCAACAGAGGAAACAGTGGGCAGGGTTTTAGCAACAGAGGAAGCAGTGGGCAGGGTTTTAGCAACAGAGGAAGCAGTGGGCAGGGTTTTAGCAACAGAGGAAACAGTGGGCGGGGTTTTAGCAACAGAGGAAACAGTGGGCAGGAAAGCAATAGGCTGGAATAGGTGTGGCCAGCTGCTGATTAAGTATAGCCCTCTTATGAGGAAGTGGGGGGATATTATGAGAATTTTCCCTCTCCAAACAGGATATTACCTAAACCTGTAGGTAAATAAGAGAGCCGGAACGTTGGCTAAATAGAAGGATGGGTTTGATAATAAAGTTGGAAGTACTTCCAGCCAGGACATTAATGTTTCTCTGTTGCTCCTCAAGTGGAGACACGCTAAGGTTAGATTTACACATGCGGTAGTGCTTGCTGACTTCCTGAAAAGCAATCTGTGGTACATCACTTTCAGAGGCCGAGGGGTGGGGAATGGGTAGAGGGCTTGCCTTGGGAATACAAAACAAGGCTAATAAAACAGTTATCACAGCCTGCAATATGGACAGCTATTATTAGAGATAAAGCATATTTAAAGGGTTTGTAAAGGATTTTTTTTTATCTTAATAGCTTCCTTTACCTTAATGTCCTCATTGTTCCTTTTTGCTCTCAAGTTGCTGTAATTCTTCTCTGATCTCCACACTTCCTGGTTGTCTGTTTCCTGATAACCACAGTACTGGGAGCTTCCTCTCTGTGGTCACTAATCAAGGAGGTGTGATTATTGTGTGTCTAAAACCCCTCAGCACCAATCAGTTTCGTTTTCCAAACCATCACTGCCCTGTATTGGCTCTGTGGCTCTGTACAGCAGAGGCAGGAAACAACATGCAAAAACAAAACTAGAAACTACAGGTACATTATATGATTGATTTTTATCTATTTTTAATTGTTTTTAAAAGGAATCAGTTAACTATTATGTCTCTATACCCTGTAAACAGTCATTTCAGCAAAAAAAAAAAAAAAATTATTTACAACTCCTTTAATCTAATCTAAGAAAATACTGTAAGTAGTGATAACAGACAATGTGGAACCTCAGTTTGCAAAGACCTTTTTCTCCCTGCTTGATTACAGTTACAAGGTCTGTAATGACTGTGATGGTTTGCGAGGTGATAGTTGAATAACTTTATCTACAGTCACAAGCCCATAGAATCCTGGCAGAGATTCGTTAGCAGCTAGTTGTTATTTAGGTCTGCAGGCATATTCAGATAATGCAACATACAGGTCTGGACATTGTATTATAAATATATTTATGTTATTATGATCTTTCCTTATTTATGCATTGTTATATGGCTCTAATGGGCTGCCTCTTGTTTAGCAACTATTAAAAACCTCTACTTCTTATCAGTCTTTTGCTGGGGCCAGCAGGGGCTACAGGAGGGAGAGAGTAGCCACTGAGGCCTCGTACACACGACCGAGTTTCTCGGCAAAAACCAGCAAGAAACTTGCGGGGATTTTTTTTTTTGCAGAGGAAACCGGTCGCGTGTACATTTTTCGACGAGGAAACTATCGAGGATCCCGTCGAGCCAAAAAGAGAGCATGTCTTCTTTTTCCTCGACGGGAATGGAGAAACTTGCCTTGTCCTCGACAGCCTAACAAGGAACTCGACGAGGAAAACGATATGTTTCGCCCGTCGAGTTCCTCGGTCATGTGTACGAGGCTTCAGACTTCAGCGGATGCCACTTCAGACCAGAGGCAGGGGCGGACTGACCATTGGCACTTTCGGGCACTGCCCGAGGGCCCCATGCCACTAGGGGGCCCCATCAGGGTTGCCAGGCTCAATACAACCAGGGACAGTATGTAAAAATCTGTCCCTGATATGTCCAAAACCAACATGCGTTCGATGTGAAAATCCTGAGATTTTAGCTGCCCTGCCTATGCAATGCCTCCTGGCGTGGTGGCCATCTGTAAGCCCGGGGGCCCCATAATCTTCTATCGCCCAGGGGCCCCATGAGTTGTCAGTCCACCCCTGACCAGAGGTAGCTATCCTGAGGGAAATTAGGAACATTTTATTTAATGGTGACATTGGGAGAACAATCGGTCTAAAAAAAATTTGTTCAGTAGAGGTCCCCTTTAAGTTTGAGTTTAAATGGTGGCCAATGTTTGGTTCAGTTCATTGGGGACTGATGCTCCATCTTCTTTTAAGGGGGGGCGGCAGCAAACAAACCACTCGTCACCACAACCCCCCCCCCTCATTCGGATGGTCGGTTGGTCAGTCCATCAATACCACCCCCCCCGTCGTACTCCTATCCGCCCATTGGACCCACACTTACCCCATTTAGGTCACGGCAGTTTCGGCTTCCTCCTGTGTCTCCTCCTTCTCAGCGGCCAATATGATTGCTTCTCCTCACAGCCAATTGGATCTTGAGATCTGCTTCCTGATTGGCTGGGAGGAGAAAAAGGAAGACAATAGTGAAATTGAATTTGCTATTGTCACACAACTAAGTGGACTTAGGGAGGAGTGCTCTGCGCTCTGAGCCCACCCTTTTTTGAAGCCAAGTAGAGACCCAGGCTTTAATCATGTGCTTAAAAAAAAAAAAAAAACATTGAAATCCATGCTTCCGGTGCCCTGCATGTAGATTAGGGGCCGGGCACATGGATTAGGGGGACGGTACCCCTGCCCCATTTTTGGGGTATGTTTTAGTGTCAAAAACAGTATATGGCTCTTGGGGAAAAATGTATTATTTATTTATTACAGGTACTTATATTGCACTGTCAATGTGCCATCCTGATGAACATGGTTATTATGCACCAACGACACAGGAACAACAAAGTTATACAATCAACTAGAGAAAACCCCATTAAAATATTTATTAAGCTGTAAAAGAAGGTACCGTATTTATCGCGGTATAACGCGCTCCCGCGTATACTGCGCACCACTAAAGTTGCCCCGAATCCTGTGGAAAAAAAAGTTTTTTTTTGTACTTACAGTTTTGGTGTCTTGCGCGGCGTCCATCGGTGGCCTCGTCGGGTCCAGCGTCCGTCTGCGGCTTTGGGTGTCCTCTTCGTCGGGTCCGGCGTCCTTCTGCGGCTTCGGGTGTCCTCTTCGTCGGGTCCGGCGTCCATCTGCGGCTTCGGGTGTCCTCTTCGTTGGGTCCAGTGTCCTTCTGCGGCGTCCTCCCCGATCGTTTCCCGCGCCGAGTTTGAATACTGCGCCGACATATACAGAGCGCAGTACACTCGTGTATTGTCGGGCAGGCTTGGCAACTCTCGCGCTGATGTCCTGTACGTCCAGGACGTGAGCGCGGAAGGAGCCAAGACTGCCCGACTATACCCGAGTGTACTGCGCTCGGTATATGTCGGCGCAGTATTCTAACTCGGCACAGGAAAGCGGGTATCGGCGTATACCGCGCACCCGCAAAAAAGTGTGCGGTATACGCCGATAAATACGGTATTCAGCCCTATTCGAGTATGAAGAGCAATAATCGACTTTAGTCCAGAGGGTGAAATATGGGGGTGGACTTACTTAAGGCAAATAGACAGTTTACTTAGTAGAAGTTGCACTTTGCAAAGGAAATTCCCCTTAGCTTAGTGAATGAGGTGAAGCTAAGCTGACTTTCATCACCCAATCATGTGCAAGCAAAATGCTGTTTTATTTCCTTGCGGGTGATTGGTTATTCTTTGCAAAGTGAAATTTTACCACATTCACTAAGCTCTGGGTAAAATCTGCAACTTTCCTTGCAAAGTGAACATCCTGTTTGTCTTTAGTAAACCATTACTATGATTTAAGATCGGTTGCTATTGGCCACTGCACTAATCATTGCCCTTTTCACTGCTCTATTAGTCCAACAGACTCTTGGTAAAAATCACTATTCAGAGTGCTGTTAGGAAATTCTTTGTCACATGTTCTTCACGCCTGAAATAACATTCTGCACCACCAAGTGCAGTAAAAGCAAAGCACCTAATGCTCTGCTTGCTTCAACAACTGAATACATATGGAAGCTTAATTAACACTTTAAGTGCAGGACAAACTCCCCATACACATAGGGGATTAAAAGATCACCATGGGGTGAAAGGGTAAGGTATGTCTGGAATACCAACAAGCACAAAAAAAGATTTGTAGTAGGAAGTTCAATGATCATTAAAATACCCCTGAGATTCTTTGAGAAAATTCCCTTATGAATAAGTTGATGATTCCAAAGCCAGCTGTCCTCCCCAGCACATTCCTCCTGGGCATACTCCTCCACCGTCAGTGGCGGCATCTGAATACCAGAATTTAGTACTTCCTCCTTTGGATCACCTGTGTTACTGCATAAATAATACATTGTTTTTTCAGCTGTCCAACCTTTGCTTCCATCTGCCTCCTGCTTGCCCTTTGTTTTCATAATGAAAGACAGCATGCAGCACCTACTTCTGCAAATGGAGGACGCTCAATTCACAGTAGTAACAAGCTGGCCCAGTGTACTGTCATATTTGTTATGATCCCACATGGCAAGGCATTCATTTTGTATTTTGTATGGTAAATCCACGTATAACTTGGAACTTCGTTTTGGGTGGACTCTTACCTGCCTTACTTCTTTAAGTACAACTAAAAGTAACCATTGCAAATACTTAATCATATGCCTAAGTACTGCTTACTTCCATAATTGTTGACAAATATTATTAAAATGATTAAATCAAAGCTTAATGTTGCCATCTGTTCTCCCAACCCACCAGTCTAAAGCCTCGTACACACACGATCAGATTTTCAGGCGACCGAACGTCTATTTTTTGTGGCATGCTAGTCTCATGTCGCAAGTGAAGAGGTTACTCACAATACGAAAATTTTCGTACGACAGAATACAATGTCAGAAGTGACGTAATGTGTTGAATAGTTTTGTATGTACCGTATTTATCTGCGTATATGTGCACTTTTTTCCCCTTAAAATCAGGGGAAAATCGTGGGTGCGCGATATACGCCGATCCCCGCAGCCTAGAGCCGAGCCGTGTGCACTGCGCACTCAGCTAGGCTCGGCCATGCTCGGCTCCGCACGCAGCCACGTGAGAGGAGCCGAGACAAGCCGAGAGGGGCTGAGCACACAGGAAATCCGGCTTCTCTTGGCTCGGTCGAGGCGCCAAATCCAAAAACAAACACTGCTGCAACCCTGGGCAAGGTGCGGATGGACTCGCAGACAGACACGCTGGACGGAGACGGACACCTGGATGGAGGTCGCAGACGGACACCTCCAAAGCCGCCGACGGACACCCACAAGGCTGGATGGACCCGCGCAAGGCCGCAGACGGACGCCGGACAAGGCCGCCGATGGACGCAGGGCAAAAATGTAAGTTTTCTTTTTTTCCTTAAACTACCTTTCTAAGGTTGGGGTGCGCGTTATATGCCGGCACGCGGTATATCCAGATAAATACGGTATTCTTTTGTTTCTGAGCATGCGGAGCCTTGCTCTTACGTTTTTTTTTCGTAACAAAAACCGTACTAATGAAACAAAAATTGGACGTTAATTTCACATCCGACAAAAAAATTATAGTCTGCACATCCAGTTTTTGTCTGACGAAAAATCAAAATCGACTGTTGAAAGCACCAAACAATCCAAAAACCGTCAGACAGCTTTCCATCCAATTTTCGTATCGTGTGTACAGGCCATAAAGCTGGCTACACACTACACAATATATATTTTTTTCATTTTTCTTTATATTTACCTTCAACTATGTAGTGCAACGCCTGCCTGATTGCATACAAATTGAAAGTGTTTAGGTTTGACCTAATATTATATGGTTTTAAAAAAATCTAAAGAAAAATTGTACAAGAAAATTGTATAATGTGTAGCCAGCTTAAGGGTATCCTCATTGTATCTGAATGCCCTAGGTAAACTACATGACCCGTCATTCTTTTCTTTATTTGCATAAAGTTGAGACAGGTTAGGCAATGCTGAGTGGAATGAGGCAGACATCACTGCACCGCCTAGTAATTTCAGGCAGTGCACTTGGGGCAAACAGTGACAACACTGTTTTGTTCAAGGATGCTGCAGCATCACCACCTGACTAAATAGCTGTAATAAATAAATAAATAAATAAATAAATAAATAAATAACAAAATAAATACTAAATTAGCTAATAGGTCTTCGGATATATTAATTAAAAGGAAGCGACAATTGAGTACTGTGCGTGATACTTTTTTTAATTTTCACTAACATACAATTTTTCAGGACAAGCTTTTAGGGTTCCCTTCTCCAAGGTCCAAGCAGTACTGATTCACAAAAGTTTTAGCAGAATGCAAAAAAACAAAAAACAACAAAAAAACACAATCTCTGAGGGAAAGGGAAAATAGAGAAAAGCAGACAAACATAAACAAATGTACCTGGCAATGGTTAATCAGCGCTGGGACTAGAGACCAGCGCAAACATGCCAATCCCCACTCCAAGATGTATGAGCATTATGTGTCAGGAAAAATCCCCCCCCCCAAAAAAAAAATTGGGCTCCAATCTGCATAAATTCTCCATCCTCTTAGGACAAATCCACCCCCCTGATGAAATCTTTCCCCCAGCACAAATCTCTGCCCCCTCAATCCCCCAAATCAAATCACGCCTCCTAGCACAAATCCTCCAACCCTCAAATGTCCCCTCCAAGTGCAAATTCTCTCTCCCACAATTTTCCGCCTCTTGGCAAAAGCACCCCCTAATCATGCTTTACTAGCACAAATCCCCCCCCCCCCGAAACTTTTTTTCCTCCTAGCACAAATTCCCTCCCCCCTCTACTATATGACATTTTCTCTGAATAGCTGTATTTTTTCAATCTCCGTAAAGTATGCAAGCTTTTAAAACACTCCCTGGGAAGTTATAATGTGTTTTAATTTTTTTTAAATGTATATGTTTTAAAATATATTTTCATTTTTTTATTATATAACTTCTTGGGTATTGAAAAAGAACTGTAATACAGTACAAAGGATTCCCCAAATACTATGGGTTAGCTAAAGAGCAAGCAAAGCAGAAATGTCCTTCCTGGAGGCATAGTTTGTGTCATTTCCCTAAAAAATAACTATCTGATAAGGCATGAGTCACTTCATTGACTTGTTCACTTGCTTGAGCTAAATACAGCTTGATATGTTTGTGCTCTGTAAACAACTGTCTATTTACAACAGAGCAGTTGACAAGTGAGTAGGCATTTTTATTAGGAAGTTCAACATTTACTGTAAAAGTGTTGTAGATGCAACCTGTATTAGAATACATGCAAACCCTAACTGGGTGACATTTAGCTTGCAGACACACTGTACACCATAATCGGTTGTCAAGCTTTTTCTTATAGAAAATAGTACAGCTACATCTTTGGCTGCACATCATTGCTCCGGTCCTAATAATGACAAAGGTAGACCAAAATTGCATAATGTGTGACAGCAAGTCTCAACTAGTCGTGCGTGTAAGAATGTGACAACACAGCAGCACATTTAGGAGACAGTTGTCACCTATAACAGGAAGTGCCTGAACATGAACCTTCATGGCAGGATCACGGGGTATTATTTTAATATAAGCTCTAGATTTGATAAAATTGAAAATTACTTTTTAAATAATACCTTTCATGCCTAAGCCTATTTCTGACATTTGTTGCTTACAAGTTAAAATCCATATTTTTTTGCTAATAAAAAAAACTTAAAACCCCCCAAGCATTATATATATATATTTTTAGCAGAGACCATAGAGAATAAAATGGTGATCATTGCAATATTTTATGTCACACTGTATTTGCGCAGCAGTCTTTCAAACGCAATATTTGGGGAAAAAAGACACTTTCATGAACTAAAAAAAAACTAAACAGTAAGGTTAGTGTGCCGAGTAAATATATACCTAACATGTCATGCTTTGAAATTGTGCACACTCTTGGAAAGGCGACAAACAACGGTTCCTAAAAATCTCCATAGGCGACGTTTAGATTTTTTTTTACGACTACCAGGTTAGAGTTACAAAGGTGTTCTTTTGCTAGAATTATTGCTCTCACTCTGATGATTGCGGCGATACCTCACATGTGTGATTTTAACACCGTTTACACTTGTGGGGGCGACTTAGGTACGCGTTTACTTTGCTGCGCGAGTACGCGGGGACGGGGCTCTTTACATTTTTTAATTTTTTTATTATTTATTTTATTTTATTTTTCATTTTTTACACTGTCCCTTTAAAAAGAATATTCTGATCAATTTTATTGCTGTCACAAGCAATTTAACAGTAATAGGTGGTGATAGGTACTCTTTATGGAGGGATCTGGAGTCTAAAAGACTTCAAATCCCTCCATTGCACTTAAAAGTATTCAAATTGCCAAAATTGACGATTCTGAATACTGTAATTTTTTAAAAACCTGCGCCAGTGGCAGCTGAGTAAACTGAAAGTGACATTGTGACGTCGCTTCCAGAAAAGCCCGGAGCAAAGAAATAAAATGCCATAGGCAAAGGGCTGGCATGACAATGGAAACAGGGGACTAGATGAAAGGGGGATGTGGATTGGAAGAGCTGTGGTGGGAGGGGAGGACAGGGCAGATAAAAGTATTAACCCCTCCCATCTGTGTAACACATCCCCAGGGAAAGTTATCAGCAGCATGTCCCGAGTGGAGGAACTTTTGGCGGGGCTGAGGCCTCGGCTAGAGGGCCTGACTGGGTGCAGGAACATTTGGGGCCTATCATGGAGAAGCCATCTGAAGGTCCACAGACAAGGGGGAGGGAGTCAGCGCGAGCTAGGCGGTCTAAGCCGCCTGAGCGCTTCTCTCCTGACCTCTCCCCTAGAGCCAGACGTCATTCAGGAAATCCCGCCTCGCGGAGAAACGCGGGTGCCAGGGAGGACGCCGGGAGGAATCCCCAGCCCAGACGCTGCTCTACAGGTGGCCGGTCCGGGAGCTCCGGAGCAGCCATCTCGCCCGTTCGACGGATGAAGTCGGAGCGCGCGGGCCCCTCCCACCATGTGACTGCTGTGCAGGGAGCGCCTCAGCGGATAGATTCGCGGGTGGCGGTACCTGGGCCTTCATCCTCCTCAGCCGGGAGCCAGCACCAGAGGGATGGAGAGCGCAGGCAGACAGCGGTGCAGGCGGTTGGAGTCAGCAGGGCTGGAGAGAGCCCCCCCGGTCTGGGTAAAGCGACGAGGAAATTGGGGAGCGGGTCTGCGGCCGGGAGGCGGAGCCAGGACTCGTCAGGACCCTCGGCATCCCGGGCCCCATCCCTTGTAGGGCTTTCATCAGATGAGGAACAGGCCGCAGAGAGATCGGAGGGTGAGGTGTCTGGATCGGAGGACGAACGCGTGATCCCTGGGAGGTCGGCAGCAAGGGACTCGGGACGCTAGGCTGGTGGGTCTCTTCCTAGGCAGCCCGGTAAGTCACTTTATCATTTACTTTCTATTGCACAGTCTGGGAGGGGGGTTGCAGGTGTTAGCCAGGCTGGTGCGGAGTTGATGCAGACTGATGGGGCAGGGATGGGGCCCGGGGGGGCTGTGGGTGTGGAGGCTGGTTTTAACTTTTTTTTAGCTGGGATAAAAGAAGTTGTGTGTCGTTTTGAACAAGGGGGTAGTGTGGCGTGTTCAGCGGCTGCGTGGGTTTCCCCGGGGGGAGGTGATGGGGTGAGCGTTCCTGTGGCGGTGGCTGCTGCGGTTCCTCCGCCAGTTTCGGCCCCTGTAGCGGCAGATAGCGTGCCTAGCGCAGGGGAGGACGGTACCAAGGCTACAGTAGAGAGGCAAGACTTGGTTAGGCTGGCAGATGAGGCAATGTGCGAAGTCCATATCTGTTTTGAAGGTCCGCTAGGGATGCACCTAAAGGCGGAAGTCCGCGAAAAAATTGGTAAGGGTGAGTATTTTGAAATTTTCTCGTTATTACCGCTGGAAAAGTTCAATCTGGACAGGGTCAAGCCTGATGACTCCAAAAAAGATGATGAAGAAAAGTGTAGGTATAGGCTTATCCCACGTACATTCATGAATTGGCTGCAGGCTTTTGGTATTCTGGCGAGTGTTATTATCACTAAGAAACCAGAATGCGGTGCGGCTCTCTTCGGATATCAGGATTCCATCGGGGAGGCCTACAGGGTTTATGGGGGCACCGCTTGGCTTAGATATGACGAGCAGTTTAGGCAGCGTATGGCGGTGCGCCCGGATTTGAGATGGGACCATAAGGACATAAATTTGTGGGTGCGATTGATGACTTCTGCTAGGGCCCCGAACCAGTTTTTTCAGGGGGGGCGGTGGATCGTCTTCCTCTGGACAGCCGGCCGATAAGACAAAGGGGGTTTGTTGGCAATACAACGCAGGGAGCTGCAAGTTTGGGGCCACGTGCAGATTTAAACACGAGTGTTCCAGCTGCGGGGTATTCCACACCCCGGCCAGATGTTTCAAACAAGGAAAGGGCCGTTCAGGTGAGTCTTCTAACAAAGAGGACTCCGGTGATGGTGGGAAGGATGCGTCCCTTTCTAAATAGATATCCCGATAGGCAGGCTGCTCGTTTATTGGAGGACGGTTTTGCGGAAGGTTTTAGGATTCCTTGCTCGTTGCAGGTAGTACCGCCGGTTCCTCGCTTTGCGCCATCCTGAGGTGGTTTCCGGAAAACTACTGAAGGAAGTGGCTTTGGGTCGCATGGCAGGTCCCTTTTCGGAGGCTCCGTTGCAGGATTTGGTGGTGTCCCCTTTGGGGGTGGCGCCAAAAAAGGAGCCGAACAAATTTAGACTGATTCACCATCTTTCTTTCCCAAAAGGGGGGTCGGTGAACGATGCCATTGACCCGGACACGTGCACAGTGAGTTACACGTCTTTCGATGCCGCAGTGTTCTGGGTCCGTTTTTACGGGTCCGTTTGGGGCGCTGATGGCAAAATCAGATGTGGAAGCTGCAATTCTGACTCCTGCCAGTTCACCCTGACAGCTTTCGGCTGTTGGGGTGTATGTGGGATGAGGAATTTTTTGTCGACCGGTGCCTGCCAATGGGCTGCTCCGTGTCGTGTGCGCTGTTTGAAAAGTTCAGCTCCTTCTTGGAGTGGGTGGTCAGGGACATGGCAGGGGTGAACTCGGTCATCCATTATTTGGATGATTTCCTCTGCGTGGGCCCGGCTGATTCCAGGAGCTGTGCGATTCTATTGGGTACGTTGGAACACGTGGCGGAACGTTTTGGTGTCCCGTTGGCACCGGACAAGACAGAAGGGCCTAGGACGGTGATTACATTTTTAGGAATCACGATAGATTCGGTTGCAATGGAGTGTCGATTGCCTGAAGGCAAGGTGGAAGCGTTGAAGGAAGAAATCAAAGGTATGTTGGTTTTGCACAAAGTTCAGTTGCGAGCCTTGCAATCCTTATTGGGGAAGCTCAATTTTGCCTGTCGCATTGTGCCGATGGGGAGAGCTTTTTGCCGACGGCTGTTGGCAAGCACAGCGGGGGTCAGGTCACCACACCACTTCGTTCGTCTGGTAAAGGCGCACAGGACAGATCTGCAGGTGTGGCACACATTCTTGGAGTCCTACAATGGTAGGGCTCTGTGGATGTCTGGGCCTGTCAGTAATTTTGATATGGAGTTGTTCACAGACGCGGCTGGTTCCACTGGTTTTGGAGCTTTTTCCCAGGGCAAGTGGTGTGCCGGTCCTTGGCTGACAAGCTGGGTAGAGGCAGGGTTCACAAAGAACCTGGTTCTGCTGGAATTTTTTCCAGTGGTGCTGGCTGTAGAGCTGTGGGGCGAGGCCTTTCGGGACCGGAAGGTTCACTTTCATGGTGACAATTTGGGTGTGGTGCAAGTTATTAACAAGGCATCTGCGTCTTTGCCTCCGGTGGTGCGTATGTTGCAACAGCTAGTGTTGCGATGCATGCAGTTGAATATTTTTATTTATGCAGTGCATCTTCCAGGGGTAGAGAAGGTCATTGCTGACGCTTTATCTCGTTTCCAGTGGGACAGGTTCCGGGAGTTGGCGGCGGAAGCGGAGCAACAAGGGGTTCCGTGTCCTGACTGGCTGTGGAAGATTGCTTTGGAGTAGCTTACGGATGGATTCGGAGGTCGGTGAGTGAGACGACGTGGGCCGCTTACGACAGAGTTTGGCAGGAATGGGCGGACTTAGGTCAGGAGTTAGGGGTGGATATCACGGGGCCAGAGGTAAGGCTGCTGGTTTTGTACTTTATTTTGAGGTGCATGGAGGGGGGGTGTCTATATCCGCTTTAAATAAAAAAGTGGCTGGGCTGGCATTTCTGTTTAAATGGCAAGGTTTGCCTGATTTTACGAAAGATTTTTGGGTGCGTCAGGCACTCAAAGGGTATCGGTTATCCAGGCCTAGCAGGGATACCAGACGTCCAGTTTCGTTTGAGGTGCTGCAGGGTCTTTTGGCCCGTTTGCCGGAGGTTTGCACCTCGGCCTATGAGACAGCATTGTTTCGTGCAGCCTTTGCTTTGGCATTTTTTGGGGCCTTCAGGATCGGCGAGTTGGTTAGCCCGTCTAAGAAGGTCCAAGGAGGGATCGGGATGGAGGAGGTGAGTTGTCAGGAGGATAGGGTGTTAATATGGTTGCGTAGATCCAAGACAGATCAATACGGGAAGGGCAAGAGGGTGCAAGTTTTCTCTCTGCCGGAGTCGCTTCTGTGTCCGGTGGGGGCGGTTCGGGGTTTTTTGGATGTGCGTTCGGACAAGGGAGGGTCTTTGCTTGTGCACATGGATGGCTTGGCACTGTCCAGTTCATTTCGGTCTTTCGTAAATGTTTACAGTCCTTGGGCCTAGCGGAAAAAGAGTATTCGTCACTTTCCTTTAGGATAGGGGCAGCTACGGAGGCAGCTAGGAGCGGGCTGGATGAGGAGTTGGTTAAGGGCATTGGTAGGTGGGAGTCCAATAGGTATCGGACGCATCTTATGGTGACTCGGGTCTCCTGGTGGATCTGGAGGCTCGGGAAGAGCGGCGGAAGGCGGCGGGAGGGGGGTTTCCGTTCCTGCTCCTTTAGAATAACAGCCAAGCAGTTTTTAGCTGCTCGGATGTTATCACTAAAAAGCCAACTGCTTGCTTTAAAAAAAAAATGATACCGGGGTATTGGCATCCCCCTGGTTTAATACCCTCAATCCATGATCGCAAATTTGCATACAGTTGGCACAAAGGGGCTGGATTACCATGTTAAATGTTATCAGACTTGACTTTAGATCTGCTGTAAAGTATATGGAAACCATACATTTTTTTTCAGTACGTTGCATCATTTCTAACTGTATACAGCTTCGTTATTTTTTTAAATCTATTGCAAAGTTTGTTGCCTGGAGATCCTGCCAGTAACAACAGTTCCTATTGCAGACTGACAATGGTAAGTAGCAGCAGCGTTACCAGCCTACCATGCCGACGGTATTTTATTAGAACCATGTGCAAGAGTTATGTGGAAAAACACATACACAAAATGAAACACATACAAATACAGAGTATCCAGTTAAGGATCACTTTAAATACTGAAATAAACATAGTTTGTGCTGCAGAGACTTATTCCTCGATGTCCACAATCTGCTGTAATTTCATTGCACGAACCAGCAAAAACAGACATGCCAAAAGGTCTCTTTTTAATAAACAACATAATCTGTAGGAAATAATGCTAGTCAAGGCTTGTTTTCCTGACCTGGGGCCTCATTCCAACCTGTTGCAACCAGCTATAGAGAGAGTCTATAGGGACACCCCCGTGCAGGAGGCCCCATAGAGGAAAGAAATCTTTACATTTTGTTTAACTGGGATACCTGCCAGTGGCTAAGTTCAAAGTGCAGTTTCCAGTAATTTGCTATTACTACTCTGTGTGTTTGATAGGCCAGGACAGAAGCATGCAACCTGAAGTAATATTTCCTGATTCCTGTCATATTTTGAGATGTGAATGAAGATTGCTATGGAACCTAGCTGTGAAATCGTTCTTCAATTCACTGTCTGTTTCCAGCTTTGTCAGGTTTTGTTCTTTTTGCCTACACATGCTTTTTTAAAGAGAGCTATACATTATCTGATGTATGTTAGCAATGTGACTGATCCAAGAATCGGTAGTGGTAATTGATAATCAGCAAAGTGCAACAAAAGTCTATAGTATTAGATAGATAAAGGGGTTGTAAAGGTACAATTTGTTTTTCTAAATAGCTTCCTTTACCTTAGTGCAGTCCTCCTTCACTTACCTCATCCTTCCATTTTGCTTTTAAATGTCCTTATTTCTTCTGAAAAATCCTCACTTCCTGTTCTTCTGTCTGTAACTCCACACAGTAATGCAAGGCTTTCTCCCTGGTGTGGAGTGTGGTGCTCTCCCCCTCCCTTGGACTACAGGAGTGTCAGGACGCTCTCTACGTTGCAGATAGAGAAAGGATCTGTGGGTTAGTGGGCACCCTGACTCTCCTGTAGTCCAAGGGAGGGGGCGAGCATGACACTCCACACCAGGGAGAAAGCCTCGCATTACGGTGTGTAGTTACAGACAGAAGAACAGAAAGTGAGGATTTCTCAGAAGAAATAAGGACATTTTAAAGTAAAATAGACGGATGAGGTAAGTGAAGGAGGACTGCACTAAGGTAAAGAAAGCTATTTAGGAAAATAAAATTGTACCTTTACAACCCCTTTAAATTAGGTCATTGACTTTGAGCTTATATGGCCATGTCTCATATTAGGTCAATGATGTCATAAACATCTCTGCCCCTTTGTGAATGTCACCTGTGGGGGCTTAATAGGCAGGTTGGAAGCATCCCCCAGACATTTTATTTAAATACATTTTGCATGTTAATCCTGCTCTTCAATCATTGTTAAAATCACTGCTTCCAAATGGATTTTTACACTTTTTTTTTGCTTTGGAACATGTTCCCAGCACAGTGCCCCCCCCCCCCTTAATGCTATTATAATCCCTAAACTATTATCCTGTAAAATGGTCATTACCTCTATTAACATGGACTTCAAAGGGGTTCAGATTCATCACCTGAACTCCAGTAATAATTATCACCAAACTTTAAGGAGAGAAAAGAGAAGTCAGAGGTTATATCTGTATTGTAGACCATGGTTTTCCAACTTTAGTCAGTTGTGTATTACCTGAACAAAATTATAAAAGTCCATAGCTGACGATGCAATTGAATGCATAGACCATGGACTTTATAGGCGCCAACACAACTACGGTTATGTAAAAAAAAAATGTATTAAGTCAAAAAATTCATCGTAAAATCTTATAAGTAAAACACATATATACAAAATAAGCTACTAATGGTCACAAGATTCACAAAAATCTCACACAGATGTACTCGTCTCAGCCTAAGGGAAGTAAGGCTGTCACTGTCCAGGAAGAATTGGTGTGTATATATGCAACTTATTGAAGTTCAACATGTTTCGTGGCAAAATGCTTCCTCAGGAGCTTGAATGTATACTCTAAATAAATAAAAATACATAATGAAACTCTGGTACCAAACATGTGGGGAATACATATTTCCATACAGTGAGGATCGAAAGTTTGGGCACCCTAGGTAAAAAAAATTATTATCGTGCATAACGAAGCCAAGGAAAGATGGAAAAATCTCCAAAAGGCATCAAATTACAGATTAGACATTCTTATAATATGTAAAAAAAAAGTTAGATTTTATTTCCATCATTTACACTTTCAAATATACAGAAAACAAAAAAATGGTGTCTGCAAAGGTTTGGGCACCCTGCAGAATTTATAGCATGCACTGCCCCCTTTGCAAAGCTGAGACCTACCAGTGTCATGGATTGTTCTCAATCATCGTCTGGGAAGACCAGGTGATGTCAATCTCAAAGGTTTTAAATGCCCAGACTCATCTGACCTTGCCCCAACAATCAGCACCATGGGTTCTTCTACGCAGTTGTCTAGAAAACTGAAACTGAAAATAGTTGACGCTCACAAAGCTGGAGAAGGCTATAAGAAGATAGCAAATCATTTTCAGATGTCAATACCCTCTGTTTGGAATGTAATTAAGAAATGGCAGTCATCAGGAACAGTGGAAGTTAAAGCAAGATCTGGAAGACCAAGAAAAATATCAGACAGAACAGCTTGCAGGATTGTGAGAAAAGCAATTCAAAACCCATGTTTGACTGAAAGATCTGGCAGACACTGGAGTTGTGGTACACAATTCCACTATAAAGAGATACTTGTACAAATATGGTCTTCATGGAAGAGTCATCAGGAGAAAACCTATTCTATGTCCTCACCACAAAAATCAGCGTTTGAATTTTGCAAATGAACATATAGACAAGCCTGATGCATTTTGGAAACAAGTTCTGTGGACCGATGAGGTTAAAATAGAACTTTTTGGCCGGAATGAGCAAAGGTACGTTTGGAGAAGAAAGGGCACAGAATTTAATGAAAAGAACCTCTGTTCAACTGTTACGCATGGGGGTGGATCAATCATGCTTTGGGGTTGTATTGCAGCCAGTGGCACAGGGAACATTTCACGAGTAGAAGGAAAAATGGATTCAATACAATTTCAGCAAATTTGGGATGGTAACTTGGTGCCATCTGTGAAAAAGCTGAAGTTAAAGAGAGGATGGCTTCTACTAATGGATAATGATCCTAAACACACCTCAAAATCCACGGGGGATTACATCAAGATGCGTAAACTGAAGGTTTTGCCATGGCCTTCACAATCTCCTGACCTCAACATAATTGAAAATCTATGGATAGACCTTAATAGAGCAGTGCGTGACAGACAGCCCAGAAATCTCAAAGAGCTGGAAGACTTTTGTAAGGAAGAATGGGCAAAGATACCTCAAACAATAATTGATAGACTCTTGGCTGGCTACAAAAAGCGTTTACAAGCTGTGATACTTGCCAAAGAGGGCAGTACAAGATATTAACTCTGCAGGGTGCCCAAACTTTTGCAGACGCCATTTTTTTGTTTTCTGTAATTTTGAAAGTGTAAATGATGGAAATAAAATCTAACTTTTTTTGACATATTATAAGAATGTCTAATCTGTAATTTGATGCCTTTCGGAGATTTTTCCATCTTTCCTTGGCTTCGTTATGCACATTAATACAAATTTTTACCTGGGGTGCCCAAACTTTCGATCCCCACTGTAACACATTAATATCCATTATTTCAATGATGCTAGGGTCAAAACTGCATTTAGGCAAAGATGAAGTGATGCACTTTGCAAAGTTTATTCAGAAACCACTGTCCTCTACTTGCAGTGCTGCTGTCTTGGTGTCAGAGAAATCTACATAGCATTACCAGCAGAAAATTCTGATAGTAGGCACAAAGGCAAACAGAGAGCCTCCCTGCCCAAGAAAGAATATGGAAAGCGATTGCGAATGGTAAAAGTTCCAGAGGACAGAACAGTTGTCAGTAAAGGAAGACGTTAAAGTAGATTAGTAAAGCTAAGAACGATTTCAAACATAGATGATGATGTATAGAGAAAAAATGAAAGCCTTATTGGGAATAAAGAGAGATGTTAAAATGCTGGGCTGAATACTTTGAAGAACTGTTCAAAAAAGTAATGACTGCAATTACAAACAATGGGCCGATTCAGATACCTGAGCGTACCTATTCGCGAACGACTTACGCAAACAGCGTAAAATTTCAAAACTCAGCGCGGGAACGATGGCCATACTTAACATTAGCTACGCCTCATAATATCAGGGGGTAACTATACGCCGAAAAAGCCTAACGTAAAAAATTGCGCCGGCCGAACATACTTTTCTGAATCGCCGTATCTACCTAATTAGCATATTCCTCACGTAAACATACGGAAGCGCCACCTAGCGACCAGCCTGAAAATGCAGCCTTAGATACGAAGGTGTAAGACACTTACACCGGTCGGAACTTAGGGTATCTATGCGTAACTGATTCTCTGAATCAGGCGCATAGATACGACCTAACAAAATCAGAGATACGACGGAGTATCAGGAGATACACCGTTGTATCTCTTTTCTGAATCTGGGCCAATGCTTTTTCATGGTCCGGTAATAAAAATTGGAAGGTCACATCATATAATGAATTTTGAAATAGGCATCAAACAATTAAAGAATAAATAACCAGAGGAGGTTGGTATAAGTATAAGGAGGCCCAGCTTTCCAGAAGTAAATATGAACTGAAAAATCGTGGCATGGAAGGAGGAACGAATTCTAGAAGAATGGAAAATGGCACTAGAATTGTGGAATCTCTTGTTAAACTTCATCTACATTATAAAATAATAATAATAATAAAAGCTGCGCTGCAATGTGATGTGAGAAATCGAGTATAGCAATCAGATTATAAAGAATATATTGCACACAAAACACTAGTGCAATGTGAAATAATCAAGTGAGGGTGCAAAGTCCATATGAATGATGTATCTCAGGAAAATCAGGATGACAGAAAGTTCTCCGAGTATGTGAAAAGGTATCCAAACTTATCCAGTGAATCTGTTATAGCAGATAGAAAGTCCTCCACCGTTAAATCCTAACTGCTTACCACAACGATAAGTAAATCAAGCATGTAACCGTGACTGCCTATTCCAAGATTCCAGGGGAAATTTTTTCACTTTATCTTTGTTTCAGATATCAGACTATTCACTTTCCAGAGTAGGACCCAAAAGAGAAAAGGCTGACATAGCGTGATACCGTAATAAAATTCGTTTATTAGTAAAAGTGTTTGGCACTTACAGTTATGCAGTAAAAACAGTGCGTGTGGTAGTAATAGCCGCCGGCTTAACTGTCCGGCTCGTCCTTCCGGGTAGACTGCGCAGTACAATTCGTAGTGACGTCAGCACGCCGCTCCTCCCTACGCCGTTTCGTCACAACAATGACTTCTTCCAGGGGCACAAGCGGCGTGCTGACCTCGCCACTCTTTTAAAAGCAATAACAACATCCGGGACCGCCCAGCTCTGAACCTTGGAGATCGCGGGCGCAAACCGCCATGTTTGAATTGGGATCCCTGCCACCAATGAATAGTAATGCAGGCAAAAAAAACTCAAAAGCGGGGAAGTATGTATAGAGTAAAACGTACATCTAAATCAATAATTCATACGCTTTAGACAATATAATTTAAAACGAACGATTAAAAATGATAAACAGGTTTAGTGAATGTGATAAATTATGTAATGAAAACTATCTCACATATTCACAATATCCTGAAAAAAGAAAAAAATATTTGTAAGCACTGGTTGCAAGTGCCAATAGTTTTTGTAACCATAGAAAAAATATAATAAAAGTTAAAATTAATTAAAACACTTCTATCTAAAATTTGTGCTATGATTAATTGTCAACAAGAGTAAGTTAGTTAGACTGCCCTCTTGTGGCCACAACAAATAAGGACCCAAATCGCAACTAGAGAATAAGTTAATGCAAATAAAAACATGACATCTGCGACAGATGTCAAACTCCAATTTAGCAACCACTCATATGAGCCAAAAGTGGCTCGGGATATATCTATATCGTTGAGGATATTAATATTAGTAAAAAAATTATATTAAATTAACCAAAAAGCAAAAAAGACCAAAAAGAAAAATTGAATTAAATATAGAAAAAAGCCCAGATAAACCATAAAGTCAGAGCTGGTGTACAAGAAGGATACATTTTTGGTAGCAAGAACATAAAATTAACTATTATCTATGAAGGCATTAACATCGGTGTCTATATTAAGTCCGAAAGGGAACATATGTGCGGACTCTATATATCCAGGCCATTTCTAGCCTGGAGTAATTCTCTTACTAATGAATTGCCTCTCCAATGGGGATCAAATTTATCAATCCAATGAAGAGAGTGCCTTCTGGGTTTCGATCATGAAATTGGTCGTAATGATTGGACACAGAATGTTTTGGGAATCCAGACCTGATATTGGTGATATGGTTCACCTAATCTGACATTCATTGGTCTTTTGGTCCCTGCCAATTATACTGTAACCCACCACGGGCATTCTAGAAGATATACGACACCAGTTGTACTGCACGTAATAAAAGGCTCTATCTTATGTTCTTTCAGAGTGCTTGTAGAGATAAAGGATAACGTTTTCTTAGATTTTATCTTATTTATCTTACACACTGTACAATTTCTACATTGGTGATAGCCCTGATGTCTCGTTGAAAGAAAGATACCTTTTTCGTAGGAGGGTCAACCACATTAGGAGCTATTTTGTCCCGTAGTGAGGGTACACCTCTGAAAATTACTTGAGGGTTTGTTGGTAAGAAGGTACTTATGATCCTATCATTGGACAGCAGGTGCCAATGTTTCTTAATCAGTTTTTTTATGCATAATGTTGGTTGGAATAGGTAGTGACAAATGGCACTATGGGTCTGTCCCCACCAGATTTGGTACCAGAGGTCAACAGTACATTCCTATCCAATGCAGCACAACTTCCTTAAAGGTATTATCCAAGATTAAAGGGTCATATCCCTTCTCCAGTAGCCTGACTTTAAGTGTCCCAGCTTGAGTTTCGTAATCTTTCAGGGTAGAACAGTTTCTCCTCATCCTAATGAATTGGCTTTTGGGGACAGATTTAGCCAGTTATCGTGGTGACAACTTCCTATTGGAATAAATGCATTCTGTCTGTCTTTTTGAAGTAAGTTTTTGTCAAAAATGAGTCATTCTCCTTCCTAATGGTCAGATCAAGAAAGTCAATAGACTCCTGACTGGCTTCAAATGACAGACATATACCTCGCTCGTTGACATTGAGCGAGGACATAAGGAATCCAATTGTGTTTGCTGCCTGTCCATAGGAGGAGGACGTCATCTATATACCTGGCCCACAATTTAATGTGGGGATGGGGATCCAGGTAGATGACGTCCTCCTCCCATTTAGCCATAAACAGATTGGCCAAACTAGGCGCGTACTTCGCGCCCATGGCAACTCCACGAACCTGTTTATAATAGTTCTGGTCAAACCAGAAATAATTCTGACCAGCAGCATATTCCAATAGTTCCATGAGGAAATCCTTCTGTGGTGGTAGTAGGTCAGAAGAGAGATCCAAATGTATCTAACAGCTTCTAAGCCCAATTTGTGGGGATGATGGTATACAGAGATTGAACATCTGCTGTTACCATCCATACACCATGGTCAGCTCTTAGTGATGACAGCATATTAATGACCTGTTTAGAGTCCTTAAGGTGCGATGGCATCTTCTGAACCAGAGGCTGAAGGTAATAGTCGATATACTTGCCCACCCTGGATGTGATCGAATCTATGCCACTGATGATTGGGGTCCAAGGGGGGCAAGTTAGACTCTTATGCATTTTGGGCAAGCTGTATAAAATCGGAACCCTTGGGGCCTTTGGAACCAAAAAACAGTTGTTCTTTATCATTGAGTATCCCCAGTTGGGAACCCTTCTGGATCAATGTCTCCAATGTCTCTTTATATTGAATGATCGGAGTTCCCGGTAAAGGAACATAAGTATCTCTATCATTAACTATTGTTTTGATTCCATCAATATAAAAGGTCCGATCCATGACTACTATACCCCCTCCTTTGTCTGCTGGACGTTTATAACGAGATCCTTATTTGTACATAAGGTGTCCAATGCCTGTTTCTAGGTTATGATCCATCTTATGGCCAGACACTTTAATTTTTTCCAAGTCTCTAAGCACTACATCTCTAAAGACTCGCAATGAAGGAGCCAAAGTACCAGGGGGGTTCCAAGTGGATGCATTAGCAAGACCCGAGTGTAGTACAGTTGATTCACTCACAGCTGTATCTCTGGATGGTAAATCAGCAAAGTAACGTTAATGTTAACTTTGCGAATGTATTGGATGAACATCCATATATGTTTGAAACTTGTTAAGTTTCCTCTGGGGGGGCAAATTTAAGTCCTTTGTTTAATAATGCAATTTCTGGCTGAGTTAGAACATGGGAGCTAATATTAAAAATACCATCCTCTTTTAAGTTCTCGATTTTTTTGGAATTGTTCTCCTCCCCCCTCTGCTCCCTCTTTTCCTTCCTACCGGTCTTTTTGTTCCTTTGTTTGGCTTGGGAAAACCCCAATGTTCACCTACATTCTTTTCCCATTGGCCTAAAGGGAAATCCCTTGAGGGTCCAAGGCGATATAACTCATGAATCTGTCTCGCCTGTTCATAATCGACCGGTCCACTATACTGGGACCCTCACGGTCCTTTAGTGGATAAAAGCGATTTTTGGTATCAAAATCGCTGTCATAGTCAAGGTCCTCCCTTGGTCTTTCTACCATAGTAGCGGGATCTTGATAAGATCTCTGATCCCATGATGGACCGTGTTTGTAGTAGTTACCCTGACCCTGCCAAGATCCCTTTCTCTTCTAGGGGAATCCCTATAATGGTGATAGTCCTGGGGACCGTTATTCCGATCTAGATTAGCTCCATAATTATCATGTGAGGGTTTATTCCAACCAGAGGTTTTGATCTGTGGATGGCTTTTGAGGTTACCTGATGTCCTATTAGGTGAATGATTATTAGCCTTTCTCAGCCTCTTTCCTCCTTTTTTTAGAGGGTTTAGGGGTCTTTATCTGATCCCCTACAGGCACAGGATGTTGTAAGTGAATTACTGTTTTCACTGGGCTATTATCTCCCTGTACAATGGCTTCCATTCTTGAGTTGGCCTCATTTTGCTGTTCCAGCCGCAATTTCTTTTGCCAATCGAAGACCAGCTGGCCTTGGTAATCTCCGAAATCCCTATTATATTTTTTTCTTTTTTTAATTTTTTGTTCTTTTTTCTTCTTTGTCGAGGATCACCAAAAGATGAGAGGATCGTTGTTTATACTCATCACTCTCTTTGCTTGATGCTAAGTTTCTTTAAGTGCTTTTATCTCGTATCCAATTTTTCTAATTTAGTGGTTTTTTTGGTTACTAAAAAGCGTAAAAAACTAATTCCTGCTTCATTAAAATACCTAAACCATTCTTGTAACTCATGGTCGCCATTCTGAGGGCTCACCTGCCACCTCAGACTTCTGGGGACCATGTTGAGTTTGATATAGGTGTTTAAAAACGCTATATCCCACTGAGTGTGTATTTCAGTAATGGTAAGATTTTTGAGTCTGATAAAAAGACCCTTCATATCACTCTCATTGTCATCATACATTTTGAAAACATCTTCAGTGTTGACAATTTTAGCAGCCCTGTATTCAAATACATCCATTTGTGCTAAATTGCTAAAGTACAAACAATGTGAGTGAGTGTGGGAATTAAATAATATGATAATATGAATATTCCCACCCTATTCAAGGTGATTTAAGTGAATAAATAAAATATGACCGCTGCTGTAAATTGGTATCTGTGGCAAAATGTGTATAAAAATAAATACTGCGCAGGTCTAAACAATCTAATAAAGTGAGAAACCACTTGAATTGGTTCAAAAACAGTGAGAAAAAAATTATTAAATAAAAATAAAATGAAATAAAAATAAAAAAAAATAAAAATAAAAAATAAAAATAAAAAATGTGAAAAAAATAAAAAAGCTGCTGCTGCTCAAAATGTCAGATAAACATAAATTGCAAATAATAATAATAAAAGCTGCGCTGCAATGTGATGGTGAGAAATCGATATAGCAATCAGATTATAAAGAATATATTGCACACAAAACACTAGTGCAATGTGAAATAATCAAGTGAGGGTGCAAAGTCCATATGAAAGATGTATCTCAGGAAAATCAGGATGACAGAAAGTTCTCCGAGTATGTGAAAAGGTATCCAAACTTATCCAGTGAATCTGTATAGCAGATAGAAAAGTCCTCCACCGTTAAAATCCTAACTGCTTACCACAACGATAAGTAAATCAAGCATGTAACCGTGACTGCCAATTCCAAGATTCCAGGGGAAATTTTTTCACTTTATCTTTGTTTCAGATATCAGACTATTCACTTTCCAGAGTATGACCCAAAAGAGAAAAGGCTGACATAGCGTGATACCGTAATAAAATTCGTTTATTAGTAAAAGTGGTGCACTTACAGTTATGCAGTAAAAACAGTGCGTGTGTAGTAATAGCCGGCCGGCTTTAACTGTCCGCTCGTCCTTCCGGGTAGACTGCGCAGTACATTCGTAGTGACGTCAGCACGCCGCTCCTCCCTACGCCGTTTCGTCACAACAATGACTTCTTCCAGGGGCACAAGCGGCGTGCTGACTCGCCACTCTTTTAAAAGCAATAACAACATCCGGGACCCCGCCCAGCTCTGAACCTTGGAGATCGCGGGCGCAAACCGCCATGTTTGAATTGGGATCCCTGCCACCAATGAATAGTAATGCAGGCAAAAAAAACTCAAAAAGCGGGGATGTATGTATAGAGTAAAACGTACAATCTAAATCAATAATTCATACGCTTTAGACAATATAATTTAAAACGAACGATTAAAAATGATAAACAGGTTTAGTGAATGTGATAAATTATGTAATGAAAACTATCTCACATATCACAATATCCTGAAAAAAGAAAAAAATATTTGTAAGCACTGGTTGCAAGTGCCAATAGGTTTTGTAACCATAGAAAAAAATATAATAAAAGTTAAAATTAATTAAAACACTTCTATCTAAATTTGTGCTATGATTAATTGTCAACAAGAGTAAGTTAGTTAGACTGCCCTCTTGTGGCCACAACAAAAAAGGGACCCAAATCGCAACTAGAGATAAGTAATGCAAATATAAAACATGACATCTGCGACAGATGTCCAAACTCCAATTTAGCAACCACTCATATGAGCCAAAAGTGGCTCGGGATATATCTATATCGTTGATGGATATTAATATTAGTAAAAAAATTATATTAAATTAACCAAAAAGCAAAAAAGACCAAAAAAGAAAAATTGAATTAAATATAGAAAAAAAGCCCAGATTAAACCAAAAGTCAGAGCTGGTGTACAAGAAGGATACATTTTTGGGTAGCAAGAACATAAAATTAACTATTATCTATGAAGGCATTAACATCGGTGTCTATATTATGTCCGAAGGGAACATATGTGCGGACTCTATATATCCAGGCCATTTCTAGCCTGGATAATTCTCTTACTAATGAATTGCCTCTCCAATGGGGATCAAATTTATCAATCCCAATGAAGAGAGTGCCTTCTGGGTTTCGATCATGAAATTGGTCGTAATGATTGGACACAGAATGTTTTGGGAATCCAGACCTGATATTGGTGATATGTTCACCTAATCTGACATTCATTGGTCTTTTGGTCCTGCCAATATACTGTAACCCACACGGGCATTCTAGAAGATATACGACACCAGTTGTACTGCACGTAATAAAAGGCTCTATCTTATGGTTCTTTCAGAGTGCTTGTAGAGATAAAGGATAACGTTTTCTTAGATTTTATCTTATTTATCTTACACACTGTACAATTTCTACATTGGTGATAGCCCTTGATGTCTCGTTGAAAGAAAGATACCTTTTTCGTAGGAGGGTCAACCACATTAGGAGCTATTTTGTCCCGTAGTGAGGGTACACCTCTGAAAATTACTTGAGGGTTTGTTGGTAAGAAGGTACTTATGATCCTATCATTGGACAGCAGGTGCCAATGTTTCTTAATCAGTTTTTTTATGGCATAATGTTGGTTGGAATAGGTAGTGACAAATGGCACTATGGGTCTGTCCCCACCAGATTTGGTACCAGAGGTCAACAGTACATTCCTATCCAATGCAGCAGTTTGGCCTAGTTTGGCCAATCTGTTTATGGCTAAATGGGAGGAGGACGTCATCTACCTGGATCCCCATCCCCACATTAAATTGTGGGCCAGGTATATAGATGACGTCCTCCTCCTATGGACAGGCAGCAAACCACAATTGGATTTCCTTTATGTCCCTCGCTCAATGTCAACGAGCGAGGTATATGTCCTGTCATTTGAAGCCAGTCAGGAGTCTATTGACTTTCTTGATCTGACCATTATGAAGGAGAATGACTCAATTTTGACAAAAACTTACTTCAAAAAGACAGACAGGAATGCATTTATTCCAATAGGAAGTTGTCACCCGACGATAACTGGCTAAATTCTGTCCCCAAAAGCCAATTCATTAGGATGAGGAGAAAACTGTTCTACCCTGAAAGATTACGAAACTCAAGCTGGACACTTAAAGTCAGGCTACTGGAGAAGGGATATGACCCTTTAATCTTGGATAATACCTTTAAGGAAGTTGCTGCATTGGATAGGAATGTACTGTGACCTCTGGTACCAAATCTGGTGGGGACAGACCCATAGTGCCATTTGTCACTACCTATTCCAACCAACATTATGCCATAAAAAAACTGATTAAGAAACATTGGCACCTGCTGTCCAATGATAGGATCATAAGTACCCTTCTTACCAACAAACCCTCAAGTAATTTTCAGAGGTGTACCCCACTACGGGACAAAATAGCTCCTAATGTGGTTGACCCTCCTACGAAAAAGGTATCTTTCTTTCCAACGAGACATCAAGGGCTATCACCAATGTAGAAATTGTACAGTGTGTAAGATAAATAAGATAAAATCTAAGAAAACGTTATCCTTTATCTCTACAAGCACTCTGAAAGAACATAAGATAGAGCCTTTTATTACGTGCAGTACAACTGGTGTCGTATATCTTCTAGAATGCCCGTGTGGGTTACAGTATATTGGCAGGGACCAAAAGACCAATGAATGTCAGATTAGGTGAACATATCACCAATATCAGGTCTGGATTCCCAAAACATTCTGTGTCCCAATCATTACGACCAATTTCATGATCGAAACCCAGAAGGCACTCTCTTCATTGGGATTGATAAATTTGATCCCCATTGGAGAGGCAATTCATTAGTAAGAGAAATATCCAGGCTAGAAATGGCCTGGATATATAGAGTCCGCACATATGTTCCCTTCGGACTTAATATAGACACCGATGTTAATGCCTTCATAGATAATAGTTTAATTTTATGTTCTTGCTACCAAAAATGTATCCTTCTTGTACACCAGCTCTGACTTTTGGTTTATCTGGGCTTTTTTCTATATTAATTCAATTTTTCTTTTGGTCTTTTTTGCTTTTTGTTAATTTAATATAATTTTTTTACTAATATTAATATCCATCAACGATATAGATATATCCCGAGCCACTTTTGGCTCATATGAGTGGTTGCTAAATTGGAGTTTGACATCTGTCGCAGATGTCATGTTTTATATTTGCATTACTTATTCTCTAGTTGCGATTTGGGTCCCTTTTTTTGTTGTGGCCACAAGAGGGCAGTCTAACTAAATTACTCTTGTTGACAATTAATCATAGCACAAATTTAGATAGAAGTGTTTTAATTAATTTTAACTTTTATTATATTTTTTCTATGGTTACAAAACCTATTGGCACTTGCAACCAGTGCTTACAAATATTTTTTCTTTTTTTCAGGATATTGTGATATGTGAGATAGTTTTCATTACATAATTTATCACATTCACTAAACCTGTTTATCATTTTTAATCGTTCGTTTTAAATTATATTGTCTAAAGCGTATGAATTATTGATTTAGATTGTACGTTTTACTCTATACATACATCCCCGCTTTTGAGTTTTTTTTGCCTGCATTACTATTCATTGGTGGCAGGGATCCCAATTCAAACATGGCGGTTTGCGCCCGCGATCTCCAAGGTTCAGAGCTGGGCGGTCCCGGATGTTGTTATTGCTTTTAAAAGAGTGGCGAGTCAGCACGCCGCTTGTGCCCCCTGGAAGAAGTCATTGTTGTGACGAAACGGCGGTAGGGAGGAGCGGCGTGCTGACGTCACTACGAATTGTACTGCGCAGTCTACCCGGAAGGACGAGCGGACAGTTAAGCCGGCCGGCTATTACTACACACGCACTGTTTTTACTGCATAACTGTAAGTGCAACACTTTTACTAATAAACGAATTTTATTACGGTATCACGCTATGTCAGCCTTTTCTCTTTTGGGTCATACTCTGGAAAGTGAATAGTCTGATATCTGAAACAAAGATAAAGTGAAAAAATTTCCCCTGGAATCTGGAATTGGCAGTCACGGTTACATGCTTGATTTACTTATCGTTGTGGTAAGCAGTTAGGATTTAACGGTGGAGGACTTTTCTATCTGCTATACAGATTCACTGGATAAGTTTGGATACCTTTTCACATACTCGGAGAACTTTCTGTCATCCTGATTTTCCCTGAGATACATCCATTCATATGGACTTTGCACCCTCACTTGATTATTTCACATTGCACTAGTGTTTTGTGTGCAATATATTCTTTATAATCTGATTGCTATATCGATTTCTCACATCACATTGCAGCGCAGCTTTTATTATTATTATTTGCAATTTATGTTTATCTGACATTTTGAGCAGCAGCAGCTTTTTTATTTTTTTCACATATTTATTTTTTATTTTTATTTTTATTTTTTTTTATTTTTATTTCATTTTATTTTTATTTAATAATTTTTTTCTCACTGTTTTTGAACCAATTCAAGTGGTTTCTCACTTTATTAGATTGTTTAGACCTGCGCAGTATTTATTTTTATACACATTTGCCACAGATACCAATTTACAGCAGCGGTCCCATATTTTATTTATTCACTTAAATCACCTTGAATAGGGTGGGAATATTCATATTATCATATTATTTAATTCCCACACTCACTCACATTGTTTGTATTTAGCAATTTAGCACAAAATGGATGTATTTGAATACAGGGCTGCTAAAATTGTCAACACTGAAGATGTTTTCAAAATGTATGATGACATGAGAGTGATATGAAGGGTCTTTTATCAGACTCAAAAATCTTACCATACTGAAATACACACTCAGTGGGATATAGCGTTTTTTAAACACCTATATCAAACTCCAACATGGTCCCCAGAAGTCCTGAGGTGGCAGGTGAGCCCTCAGAAATGGCGACCATGAGTTACAAGAATGGTTTAGGTATTTTAATGAAGCAGGAATTAGTTTTTTACGCTTTTTAGTAACCAAAAAAACCACTAAATTAGAAAAATTGGATAACGAGATAAAAGCACTTAAAGAAACCTTAGCATCAAGCAAAGAGAGTGATGAGTATAAACAACGATCCTCTCATCTTTTGGTGATCCTCGACAAAGAAGAAAAAGAACAAAAAATTAAAAAAAGAAAAAAATATAATAGGGATTTCGGAGATTACCAGGCCAGCTTGGTCTTCGATTGGCAAAAGAAATTGGCGGCTGAACAGCAAAATGAGGCCAACTCAAGAATGGAAGCCATTGTACAGGGAGATAATAGCCCAGTGAAAACAGTAATTCACTTACAACATCCTGTGCCTGTAGGGGATCAGATAAAGACCCCTAAACCCTCTAAAAAAGGAGGAAAGAGGCTGAGAAAGGCTAATAATCATTCACCTAATAGGACATCAGGTACCTCAAAAAGCCATCCACAGATCAAAACCTCTGGTTGGAATAAACCCTCACATGATAATTATGGAGCTAATCTAGATCGGAATAACGGTCCCCAGGACTATCACCATTATAGGGATTCCCCTAGAAGAGAAAGGGATCTTGGAAGAGGTCAGGGTAACTACTACAAACACGGTCCATCATGGGATCAGAGATCTTATCAAGATCCCCGCTACTATGTAGAAAGACCAAGGGAGGACCTTGACTATGACAGCGATTTTGATACCAAAAATCGCTTTTATCCACTAAAGGACCGTGAGGGTCCCAGTAATAGTGGACCGGTCGATTATGAACAGGCGAGACAGATTCATGAATTATATCGCCTTGGACCCTCAAGGGATTTCCCTTTAGGCCAATGGGAAAAGAATGTAGGTGAACATTGGGGTTTTCCCAAGCCAAACAAAGGAACAAAAAGACCGGTGGAAGGAAAAGAGGGAGCAGAGGGGGGAGGAGAACAAATTCCAAAAAAATCGAGAACTTAAAAGAGGATGGTATTTTTAATATTAGCTCCCATGTTCTAACTCAGCCAGAAATTGCATTATTAAACAAAGGACTTAAATTTGCCCCCCCGAGGAAACTTAACAAGTTTCAAACATATATGGATGTTCATCAATACATTCGCAAAGTTAACATTAAACGTTACTTTGCTGATTTACCATCCAGAGATACAGCTGTGAGTGAATCAACTGTACTACACTCGGGTCTTGCTAATGCATCCACTTGGAACCCCCCTGGTACTTTGGCTCCTTCATTGCGAGTCTTTAGAGATGTAGTGCTTAGAGACTTGGAAAAAATTAAAGTGTCTGGCCATAAGATGGATCATAACCTAGAAACAGGCTTGGACACCTTATGTACAAATAAGGATCTCGTTATACGTCCAGCAGACAAAGGAGGGGGTATAGTAGTCATGGATCGGACCTTTTATATTGATGGAATCAAAACAATAGTTAATGATAGAGATACTTATGTTCCTTTACCGGGAAATCCGATCATTCAATATAAAGAGACATTGGAGACATTGATCCAGAAGGGTTCCCAACTGGGGATACTCAATGATTAAAGAACAACTGTTTTTGTTCCAAAGGCCCCAAGGGTTCCGATTTTATACAGCTTGCCCAAAATGCATAAGAGTCTAACTTGCCCCCCTGGACGCCCAATCATCAGTGGCATAGATTCGATCACATCCAGGGTGGGCAAGTATATCGACTATTACCTTCAGCCTCTGGTTCAGAAGATGCCATCGCACCTTAAGGACTCTAAACAGGTCATTAATATGCTGTCATCACTAAGAGCTGACCATGGTGTATGGATGGTAACAGCAGATGTTCAATCTCTGTATACCATCATCCCCCACAAATTGGGCTTAGAAGCTGTTAGATACTATTTGGATCTCTCTTCTGACCTACTACCACCACAGAAGGATTTCCTCATGGAACTATTGGAATATGCTGCTGGTCAGAATTATTTCTGGTTTGACCAGAACTATTATAAACAGGTTCGTGGAGTTGCCATGGGCGCGAAGTACGCGCCTAGTTTGGCCAATCTGTTTATGGCTAAATGGGAGGAGGACGTCATCTACCTGGATCCCCATCCCCACATTAAATTGTGGGCCAGGTATATAGATGACGTCCTCCTCCTATGGACAGGCAGCAAACCACAATTGGATTCCTTTATGTCCTCGCTCAATGTCAACGAGCGAGGTATATGTCTGTCATTTGAAGCCAGTCAGGAGTCTATTGACTTTCTTGATCTGACCATTATGAAGGAGAATGACTCATTTTTGACAAAAACTTACTTCAAAAAGACAGACAGGAATGCATTTATTCCAATAGGAAGTTGTCACCACGATAACTGGCTAAATTCTGTCCCCAAAAGCCAATTCATTAGGATGAGGAGAAACTGTTCTACCCTGAAAGATTACGAAACTCAAGCTGGGACACTTAAAGTCAGGCTACTGGAGAAGGGATATGACCCTTTAATCTTGGATAATACCTTTAAGGAAGTTGCTGCATTGGATAGGAATGTACTGTTGACCTCTGGTACCAAATCTGGTGGGGACAGACCCATAGTGCCATTTGTCACTACCTATTCCAACCAACATTATGCCATAAAAAAACTGATTAAGAAACATTGGCACCTGCTGTCCAATGATAGGATCATAAGTACCTTCTTACCAACAAACCCTCAAGTAATTTTCAGAGGTGTACCCTCACTACGGGACAAAATAGCTCCTAATGTGGTTGACCCTCCTACGAAAAAGGTATCTTTCTTTCAACGAGACATCAAGGGCTATCACCAATGTAGAAATTGTACAGTGTGTAAGATAAATAAGATAAAATCTAAGAAAACGTTATCCTTTATCTCTACAAGCACTCTGAAAGAACATAAGATAGAGCCTTTTATTACGTGCAGTACAACTGGTGTCGTATATCTTCTAGAATGCCCGTGTGGGTTACAGTATATTGGCAGGACCAAAAGACCAATGAATGTCAGATTAGGTGAACATATCACCAATATCAGGTCTGGATTCCCAAAACATTCTGTGTCCAATCATTACGACCAATTTCATGATCGAAACCCAGAAGGCACTCTCTTCATTGGGATTGATAAATTTGATCCCCATTGGAGAGGCAATTCATTAGTAAGAGAATTATCCAGGCTAGAAATGGCCTGGATATATAGAGTCCGCACATATGTTCCCTTCGGACTTAATATAGACACCGATGTTAATGCCTTCATAGATAATAGTTAATTTTATGTTCTTGCTACCAAAAATGTATCCTTCTTGTACACCAGCTCTGACTTTTGGTTTATCTGGGCTTTTTTCTATATTTAATTCAATTTTTCTTTTTGGTCTTTTTTGCTTTTTGGTTAATTTAATATAATTTTTTTACTAATATTAATATCCATCAACGATATAGATATATCCCGAGCCACTTTTGGCTCATATGAGTGGTTGCTAAATTGGAGTTTGACATCTGTCGCAGATGTCATGTTTTATATTTGCATTACTTATTCTCTAGTTGCGATTTGGGTCCCTTTTTTGTTGTGGCCACAAGAGGGCAGTCTAACTAACTTACTCTTGTTGACAATTAATCATAGCACAAATTTAGATAGAAGTGTTTTAATTAATTTTAACTTTTATTATATTTTTTCTATGGTTACAAAACCTATTGGCACTTGCAACCAGTGCTTACAAATATTTTTTCTTTTTTCAGGATATTGTGATATGTGAGATAGTTTTCATTACATAATTTATCACATTCACTAAACCTGTTTATCATTTTTAATCGTTCGTTTTAAATTATATTGTCTAAAGCGTATGAATTATTGATTTAGATTGTACGTTTTACTCTATACATACATCCCCGCTTTTGAGTTTTTTTTGCCTGCATTACTATTCATTGGTGGCAGGGATCCCAATTCAAACATGGCGGTTTGCGCCCGCGATCTCCAAGGTTCAGAGCTGGGCGGTCCCGGATGTTGTTATTGCTTTTAAAAGAGTGGCGAGTCAGCACGCCGCTTGTGCCCCTGGAAGAAGTCATTGTTGTGACGAAACGGCGTAGGGAGGAGCGGCGTGCTGACGTCACTACGAATTGTACTGCGCAGTCTACCCGGAAGGACGAGCGGACAGTTAAGCCGGCCGGCTATTACTACACACGCACTGTTTTTACTGCATAACTGTAAGTGCAACACTTTTACTAATAAACGAATTTTATTACGGTATCACGCTATGTCAGCCTTTTCTCTTTTGGGTCATACTCTGGAAAGTGAATAGTCTGATATCTGAAACAAAGATAAAGTGAAAAAATTTCCCCTGGAATCTTGGAATTGGCAGTCACGGTTACATGCTTGATTTACTTATCGTTGTGGTAAGCAGTTAGGATTTAACGGTGGAGGACTTTTCTATCTGCTATACAGATTCACTGGATAAGTTTGGATACCTTTTCACATACTCGGAGAACTTTCTGTCATCCTGATTTTCCCTGAGATACATCCATTCATATGGACTTTGCACCCTCACTTGATTATTTCACATTGCACTAGTGTTTTGTGTGCAATATATTCTTTATAATCTGATTGCTATATCGATTTCTCACATCACATTGCAGCGCAGCTTTTATTATTATTATTTGCAATTTATGTTTATCTGACATTTTGAGCAGCAGCAGCTTTTTTATTTTTTTCACATTTTTTATTTTTATTTTTTATTTTTATTTTTTTTTTTTTTTTTTTTTTTTTTTTTTTTTTTTTTTTTTTTTTATTTTTATTTCATTTTATTTTTATTTAATAATTTTTTTCTCACTGTTTTTGAACCAATTCAAGTGGTTTCTCACTTTATTAGATTGTTTAGACCTGCGCAGTATTTATTTTTATACACATTATAAAATAATAGTGAGAACTTTGACAACTGCATTCAACCTTTATATTGAAGAGATCCTGGGAGACTATTAATGTGGTTTTGGGAAAAAACAGGTCAACCACAGATCAAATTTTCTTGTTACACATGATGCTGAAAAATGTGATGAATACAATATCGATTTACACCATCTGTTTATTGATTACAAACAGACCTACAATATTATGGGAAGGAAAATACATATTTTATTAGAATCACTAATAAACTGATATAGATAACAGAAACAAATATTAACTAAAGTAAAGTGCATAGACAAGAACCAAGATAAATATATATTTTGTCCAGAGTAACGAAACAAAAATGGGTCTAAGGGATAAAACATAACAAGAGACTGGAGCAACTCAAAAGACACTATCATGAGTTATTCGGAAACAAAAAACGCTGGGTAGCCGCACTCCAAACGCAGGGCCGCCATCAGGAATTATGGGGCCCCTTACACAGCTTCAGTCATGGGCCCCCTGGAGCAGAGAACCGGGGGGGGGGGTGCTGCCATCTGAAATTGAGAAGCGGGGGGGGGCTGCCGCGAATTGAGAAAGCGGAGGGGGGCCTTTTTACAAATTTTTTTTTTTTTTTTATAAAAATAAATTACAAACGAGGGTGGTTGCCATCCGGGACCTCTGGGCCCTTTAATAAAAAAATATATAAAATAAATAAATAAACATTTATAAAAAAAAAAGGGGGGGGTTGCCATCCAGGGCCCTGGGGACCTCTGGGACCTTTAATAATACATTTTTTTTTAGAAAAAATTAAAAAAAGGGGGTTTGTCACATGGGGCCCTGGAGACCTCATGAGCCCTTTAATATATATATATATATATATATATATATATATATATATATATATATATATATATATATATATATATATATATATGTATATAAAATATAAGGAATAAAAAGAAAAAAAAAGAATATATATATATATATATATATAAAAAGAAATAAAAAATATATATAAAAATGTATTAATTTTTTTATAAAAAAGGGGTGTTTTCATCCCGGGCCCTGAGGATCTCCAGGCCCCTGGGGACCCCCGTACCCCTAAGAAAAAAAATTGGCCCTTTAATAATAAAAAATATATATATATTAGAAAAAAAAGGAGAAAAAAATATTAGAAAAAAAAGGAGAGTTGTCATCTTGGGCCCTGTGGGCCTCCGGACCCCCTTTTTTTTTAAGGGGGTTGCCATCCGGGCCCCCCTGCTGACCTGGGGCCCGCTACAACAGGGCCAGTTGTACTGGCTTATCAGCGGCCCTGTCCAAACGGTCACCTTTTATTGTATAAAAACATAATCCAAAAACTTCCACAGATAGATACAAACCAACATGCGCAGCTGACGCATTTCACACCAATTATGATGCTTACTCATAGCCAAAGTGCTCCACCAAGATACAGGCATATATATGCCAATGTCACCAAGATACAGGCATATATATGCCAATGTCCATTAACCAATCAATCAATAAATTACTCACAATGAATTTCACATTTGAAAAAATGTATAAAAAGAATAAGAAAACAAAAACAAAACAAAAAATTAACAAAACACGTTCACACACAATGTAAAGCTTTGTATGTAGTAATATATGTGTGCACATACATGCACAATGGGGAATTTTTTTTATAAATATATTATTATAAAAAACCGAGTGTCTTACCCACTCCATTCGGTTTATTATAATAATACGTTTCCCTATAATAATATATGCCTCCCCATTGTGCATGTATGTGCCCACAAATTTTACTACATACAAAGTTTTACATTGTGTGTGAAAGTTTTTTGTTTATTTTTTGTTTTGTTTTTCTTTTTATACATTTCAAATGTGAAATTCATTGTGAGTCATTTATTGATTAATTGGTTAATGGACATTGGCTATTCATGTGGCTATTCAGGTGTTTTTCATGGACAATCAACGTCTCACATGTCATGTCTAATTATTTAATTGTTCAATGGTGTATATATATATATATGCGTGTATGTTGGTGAAGCACTTTGGCTATGAGTAAGAACCATGACTGGTGTGAAACGCGTTAACTATACCTATCTGTGGATGTTTTTGGATTCTGTTTTTAAACAATTAAAGGTAAACATTTGGACTGTGGCTACCCAGTGTTTATTGTTCCCATGTTTAGGTTGCAAACAGAGGCGACACCCAGTCTGTTGTGGAGACAGCTACAACCAGTAGGGGTAATTATCTTAGAGTGGTGAACTCTCATCATATTATGATAGATTAGTGGAGGCTGCCATTACTGAACACTACTTTTAGAATACTAGTTTCCCTGACGGTTATTGCTAACCCAGTGCAAGTATAGAAAGATCAATAGTCATGACACTTTTCTAAAACGTATTTACAGCATGCTTGCTTTGGGACCGTGCCTTACAATGGCCTAAGTTAGACAGCCAAACATCTAGCATTTTCAGATGGAAGACTGCAATGGCAGCCACAAATCTCATGACAAAGTCACTTTAATATGAACAACCTTCAGGAAAGACAGTAAAGGGGGACATGATCGAAACCTGAAACTGTTACATTAAAGTGGCTACATTCTATGCATGAAGGAAAAAACCTTCTGTGTTCTGCTTCCCCCACAGCTACCCTAATACTCACCTGAGCCTCTTCTCGATCCAGCGAGGTGCACAAGATCCTGGGCTGTCTGGGAAGTCCCTCTCCTCACTGGATGAGACAGCAGTGGGCACCATTGGCTCCTGCTACAGTCAATCACAGCAAGTGAGCCAGTGAGGAAAGAGTGAAGGGCGGGGCCCAAGCCACAGCTCTTTGTATCTTACATACGCACAGAGCCAGGCACGGGAGCGAGCATGCAGCATTGCCCCCATAGCAGGTGGCCTGCTATTGGGGGCACTGGTCAAGGGGGAGGAGCCAGGAGTGCCAGCAAGGGATTAGAGAAGATAAATATAACATGTTTGTTATGTTTTTTTTTTTAATCTGAACCTTTAATGTCACTTTAAGGCTGTGATTAAGGTTCAGGAGGCTGTATTCCGTACAAAGCTAAGATCACAGGGACATGGCCACAAACCAGCAGAAGGAAAGTTCAAAACTAACCTTAGAAAGTATTATTCTACTGAAAGAGTCGTAGATGCTTAGAACAGTCTTCTGGCAGACGTAAATGAAAAATTAATTTAAATATGTTTGGGATAATAATTAGACATGTGCAGACTGGAATATTTTGTTTCGTTTTCGTTTGGAAAATAAATGTATTTAGTTACTCCCGAAAATCGTTTTGATTTATTTTGTTTTTCGTTGGGGAATAGCTTTCGTCCGAAGATCCAATAATACTTGGTTTCTGTCGAATGGTCAAAAGAATATTCGCCGGAACGTCGAATCTTTGTTGGTTTCTGTCTAATGATCAAAAAAATATTCGACGGAGCGTCGAATCTTTACGTCGAATCGTACATTTCCGTTCGAATATTCCGCCTACAAGAATTCTAATGTTGTATGACTAGTAATAATGTCGAATCTATTCTCTATAATGTCGAATCTATTTTCTCATAAATCGAAATCTATTCTCTGTAATGTCGAATCTATTATTTCTATAGTGTCGAATCTTTTCTCTATAATGTCGTATCTTTTCTCTATGATGTTGAATCTTTTCCCTATAATGTCGAATCTCTCTATATTGATTTTTTACCGCAACGAAAACGAAAATAAAGCATTTTTTATGTCGGATCTTTCGGTTTTCGTTTCTTGCACTTTCGTTATCGTTTGTTAAAACGATAACGAAAAAAACAGATTTTCGGACGAAAATGCATTCTAACGAAAACTAATGCACATGTCTAATAATAATGAGGAAAGACTCAATGGACAACTTGGTCTTTCTCTGCTCTCATTCTTCTATGTTTCTAAAGTTAGAAAAAAATCTCCAGAAAAAGACAAATTTATACAGCTGTCTCCAGAACATTAGAGGACTTCTCCTCACCCCTTTTCCATGGAAAGCCATACAATTATGGTTTTGGGTTTGTTATGATGCCCTATCATAGATAGCTATGGCCCTGACAGAAGCCTCATTGTGCTGAATTTCATTATGAAAAGATAATTGTATCATTTAGCACCAAGGCTACATCGGATATTGTTCACCGAATGTTGGAGATCTTTACAAAATTGTGTGTGTGTGGGGGGCAAAAATAGTACACACTAAATGCAGGGCAGTAATTGCACATTGTGAATTACTAAGCTGCATAGAAAGCAGAAATGTTTGATTTTTTTCTGAAATTATGTATTTTTTAGTGAATGGATGAGCAGAAAGAGTGAAGTTTGTCTTTTGTTTATTGCAATAAGTGTTTTTTTTTACAATAAAACAGGAGAAAGCATGCCCCCATGATAGGGTCACCTGTTTCACAATTTACAAATCTTAAACTGTAATGACATTGATTGTGTAAACTAAGGTAAAGAAGCAAAATGTATCTAGGCCAATAAAGCCAAGAAGAATCTGTTTCCTAATGCGTGCGCTTTAAAGAAACATGTTTAATCAAGAGACCTTGGTTCATGCCCTTGGGAAGAAATACACTAATAAAAAATGCTATATACATTTGCCGAATGTCAGAATCTGCTATTGCCTGAACAAATGCTTGTAGTTTGAAAATCTAGATGAAGGATATTACGATTTTATCTAATAAAAAGATTGCTAAAGGCCAATGTCAATATTTTGATCACTTTCTTTGCTTACTGTAAAGTTCCTTAACTGAAAATTACCTTAATGCCAAAGGCACAGGTTGTGCTTCGTATTATTCTTTGGTTTATATACTAATGGTAATAACCATTTAAAGAGATTAACATATCTTTGTTTACATTATATATATATATATATATATGTATGCAGGCCCAGATTTACTCCCTTTGCCACCCCAAGGCCGGGTCCTTCAATGACGCCCCCCCCCACACACACACCATCACATAGGAGGGGCAACTATACGCCGGGAAAAGCCTAACGTAAACGTTGTAACTTTACTGCGTCAGTCGGGCGTACGTTCGTGTATTCGCGTATCTAGCTAATTTGCATACTCAACGCGGAATTCGACAGAAGCGCCACCTAGCGGTCAGAAAAAATATGCAGTTACGATCCTACGGTGTAAGAGACTTACGCCTGTCGGATCTAATGGATATCTATGCGTAACTGATTCTAAGAATCAGGCGCATAGATACGACGGCTCGGATTAGGACTTACAACGGCATACATGGCGCTGCGCCGTCATTAGTCCTTTCTGAATCTGGGCCTAAGGGTCTATAGTTTTTATCATATCAACCAAAAATCCAGAAAAAAAGACACAATACAAATGTTATAAATTGAGTTGCAGTAAAATAGGTATATGACCTACCCTACCAACCAACAATAATTCTGGTTCCCACAGACTGTCTACAGTATGTGCTCATGTGGTACACAGATGAATTCTGTCTGTCGCGGACACTGGCTGCAGGCACCTTTTCTGCCACATTCACCCTGTTATTTGTTATTGCTATATGAATCTTTAGTTACATTTTTGAGAGACTGTTTTCTTGGATTTGCCCAAAGACTATTCTCAGTTGTTAATTCTGAACAATACATTAACTTTGAAAGAGCCGATCACATTGACCTCCAGAGACGGGCTGTCTGGTTACCTGGGCTGTGCTGTGTTAATTAACATGCTAATTATATAGTTGTCTGCTAAAGGTGTTGGGAGAGGGGAGTGGGGAGTATCCATGACTCCGCCCTACCTTGTTATCTAACCCATTGTGTTAAAAGTGTCTAGATTCTGCCCAATAAACCTTGCTAGATGCTACAAGCTATTTCCGGCTAGACTTGTATTCAATGCAGCTGTAATAATATCTCTCTCTGATGGTCAGACTGGAGGAAGCGGTATTACTGACGGAAGCACTCAGTAGAGTGTGGGACAAGATCCGTCACACTGTCAATTTAAGAAGGTGCTCCTAATGACAACTCTTTGTGTGTAGAAAAGACACCTGTCCAGAGAATCTCTTTCTTTCATTCAAACATCACCATCATGAGCAAATCTTAAGAGCTGTCAAGATTGTAAACATGCACAAGGTTGGAATTGGCTACAAGACCATCAGCATGACACTTGGTGAGAAGGAGACAACTGTTAGAGCGTTTATTCGCAAATTTAAGAAATACAAAATAACCATCAATCGCCCTCGGTCTGGAGCTCCATGCAGGATTTCACCTAGTGGGGTAAGGATGATCATGAGAGATCAGTCCAGAACTACACAGGAGGAGCTTATAAATGATCTCAGGGTATTTGGGACCACAGTCATCAAACAAACCATTGGTAACACAATACCAAGAAATTAATTACAATTCTGCAGCACCCGCAAGGTCCCCCTCCTCAAGAAGCCACATGTACAGGCCTGTCTGAAGTTTGCCAATGAACATCTAAATTATTCAGAGGAGGATTTGGAGAAAGGGCTGTGGGCAGATAAGACCACAATTGAGTTCTTAGGCATTAACTCAACTGCCTATGTTTGGAGGAGGAAAAATTTTGACTATGACCCTAAGAACACCATCCCTACAGTTAAGCTCGTAGGTGGAATCATGATGCTTTGGGGATGGTTCTCTGCTAAAGGTACATGAAAACCTTTTTCCATTAACCTAGAACACTGAAGATGGGTCATGAATAGGTCTTCCAGCATGACAATGACCAAAAAAATACCATCAAGGCAACAAAGGAGTGGCTCAAGAAAAAGCCTAAAATGAAGAGTGGCCTAGCCAGTCTTCAGATTTTAATCCTATGGAAAATTTATAGGGGGAGCTGAAACTTGGAGGTGCCAAGCGACAGCCAAGAAACCTTAGGTATTTAAAGAAGATCTGTAAAGAAGAGTGGAACAAAATACCTCTTGAGATGTGTGCAAACAGGTAACCAACTACAAGAAGTGTCTTAATTCTGTGCTTGCCAACAAGGGTTTCTCCACCAAGTACTAAAACATGATTTGCTTGGGGATCAAATGCTTATTTTACTGACTGAACTAAATTTATAACATTTGCATCATGTGTTTTTTTCTGGATGTTTGGTTGATATTCCATCTCTATCATTTAAAATACACCTATGAAAAAAAGTATAGATGCTTCATTTTAAACAGTAGCATTAAATATATGTATTTTCTAGACCTCTGCAGTTTATTCCTGGTTAGATTGTATATATTCATATATTCCAGGGAGTCGTAGGACTTAATAGTGTAGCAGTGCCACTGGAACAGATTATCTGAGCTTCCTTTATTTCCTATGGGTAAACTCGCTTTGATATACGAGTGCTTTGGATTATAAGCATTCTTCTGGAACAAATTATGCTCGTAATCCAAGGTACCACTGTATACTTTATATATTAATACACATGTTGTAACTATAACACATTTGTGTTTTCTTTCTGAATATATAGAAAACATGAAAATTATGTTTAAAATAAAGATCTTACAAAAAAAGCCATCAGCCTTGGAGGACTCTTGTAGAAGTGAATATGCCAAAGATGATATCGGCTCACTTTTTATATAATAGATCAAAAGTGAACCTATGGTGAGGCCTTGGGCTTTCAAGTATGTACAGTATATATTATTAAGTAAATGAGCTTTAAAGTGGTTGTAAACCCAACCACACAACTTGCACCTACAGGTAAGCCTAGATTAAGGGTTTAGGAGATATTTACAATAATGACAGGCGCCGACGTCTAAGGCGCATGCGCGCCGTACACAACGGCGCAGGCGCACTGAGAGTGACGTTTTTTAATGGCATAACTAGGGGTTAATGTCGTATTCCCATGCATGCGCAGGGATCTGCCGGTCCCGCTTGCATGCGCAGGAGTGACGTCATCGCCCCTCACAGCGCCGGAGTGGCGATACCAGGAAGAATCTGCGAGGGGAAATGGCAGCGGCGGGGAATGAGGAGCACTTCGGGGGCTTTGATTTCAGGTAAGTGCCACATAATGAGCTAGTATGCTATGCATACTAGCTCATTATGCCTTTCTCTTGTAGGATTTGTTTTTTCCTCGTCTTTATTTTTTTGGGGGGGGGGAGTTTACTTTCTCTTTAACCACTTGACAACTGGGCACTTAAACCCTCTTGATAACCAGACCAATTTTCAGCTTTCGGTGCTCTCTCATTTTGAATGGCAATTACTCATACAACACTGTACCCATATGAAATTTTCGTCCTTTTTTTTGTTTTGCTCTATAATGCCACGTACAGACGGTCGTTTTTTGTGATGAAAAAAAACGTTGTTAAGGGAAAAAAGACTGATAATTCTGAAAAAAAAAAAAAAATCTTTGTTTTTGTTATAAAATGTAGCAAATTAGTATTTTTTCTTCATAAAATTTGGCCAAAATGTATACTGCTACATATCTTTGGTAAAAATAAGTACAAATTGGTGTATATTATTTGGTCTTTGTGAAAGTTATAGCGTCCACAAGCTATGGTGTCAATATCTGAAAATTGATCTGACCTGAAGTACTGACGGCCTATTTCATTTTTAGAGACCCTAACAGGCCAGAAAAGTACAAATACCCCCAAATGACCCCTTTTTGGAAAGAAGACATTCCAAGATATTAAGAAAGAGGCATTGTGAGTTTTTTGAAGTTGTAATTTTTTCCCACAATTCTTTGCAAAATCAAGATTTTTTTTCTTTTATATTTTCACAAAACTGTCATATTAGCAGGTTATTTCTCACACACAGCATATGCATAGCACAAATTACACCCCAAAACACATTCTGCTATTACTCCCGAGTATGGCGATACCACATGTGTGAGACTTTTACACAGCGTGGCCACATACAGAGGCCCAACATGCAGGGAACACCTTCAGGCGTTCTGGAGCAAACAGGCCAATTCTGACATTTCTCTCCTACATGTAAAAATCATATTTTTTTTGCTAGAAAATTACATAGAACCCAAAAACATTGTATATGTTTTTTTTTAGCAAAGACCTTAGAGAATACAATGGTGGTCGTTGCAACTTTTTATCTCGCACTGTATTTGCGCAGCAATTTTTCTAACGCGTTTTTTATGGAAAAAAAATATTTTGTGCTGAAAAAAAAAAACTGTAAAAATAGCCCAATGTTTTTGCACAATGTGAAAGATGAGGTAAAGCCGAGTAAATAGATCCCCAACATGTCACCCTTCAAAATTGCACACGCTCGTGGAATGGCGCCAAACTTCGCTACTTAAAAATCCCCATAGGCGATGTTTTAAATATTTTTACTGATTACATGTTTTTAGTTACAGAGGAGGTCTAGGGCCAAAATTATTGCTCTCACTCTAACGTTCGCAGAGATACCTCACATGTGTGGTTTGAACACCGTTTTCATATGTGGGAGGGACTTACGTATGCATTCGCTTCTGCATGAGAGCACATGTGGACAGGGGCGCTTTAAAAAAATATATATATTTTATTGTTCATTTTACTTTATTTATTTTAGTTTGACACGTTTTTCCACAAAAATAATTTTTTTGATCACTTTTATTCCTATTACAAGGAATGTAAACATCCCTTGTAATAGGAATATTATGACAGGTCCTCTTTACAGTGAGATAGGTGGTCAATAAGACCCCACATCTCACCTCTAGGCTGGGAATCCTGGCTTCAATCGTAGCGGTGAGTCAGTAGAAGCACCGGAGGACGGCCGGAGGGGGGGACGTCCCCTTTAGCTTCCCATAAAAAGATCATGAGGCGGAATAGCCGATATGATTATTCTTATGGTGTAGGGAATCGCCGGCTGAAAAAGCCGATATCTGAATGATGCCTGTAGCTGCAGGCATCTTTCAGAAATCCCCGCACAAAGTCAAGGATGTCATATGACGACCGGCGGGAAGTGGTTATTGCAGAGTATTGCAGAGTATTGCAGGGTATTGCGGAGTATTGTAGGGTATTGCAGGGTATTGCGGAGTATTGCAGGGTATTGCAGGGTATTGCGGAGTATTGCACAGTATTGCAGGGTATTGCAGAGTATTGCACAGTATGGCAGAGTATTGCACAGTATGGGCAGGGTATTGCAGAGTATTGCACAGTATGGGCAGGGTATTGCAGAGTATTGCACAGTATGGCAGGGTATTGCACAGTATGGGCAGGGTATTGCAGAGTATTGCACAGTATGGGCAGGGTATTGCAGAGTATTGCACAGTATGGCAGGGTATTGCAGAGTATTGCACAGTATGGGCAGGGTATTGCAGAGTATGGCAGGGTATTGCAGAGTATTGCACAGTATGGGCAGGGTTTTGCAGAGTATTGCACAGTATGGGCAGGGTATTGCAGAGTATAGCACAGTATGGGCAGAGTATTGGCAGGGTATTGCAGAGTATTGGCAGGAATGGCTGAGCATGGAGGGATGGATGGCTGGATCTGGGACTGCAATTGTCACAGATCCAGCCCACAGTGCTGCTGCCATCTGCTCTCTCCCCTCTCACACTGTACCGATTGTTACAGAGAGGGGAGAAAGGAACCGGTGTCATCACATGACGCCAGTGTGTTTGCAAGTGATCGCTTCGTCATTTGATGGAGCGATCACGTGGTAAACGGCCGCTATCAGCGGAGATTTACAGTGATCTGGAAGGCTGTTAATTAACGGTCTCCCAGAGTTAAGCAACTGCCCTGTAGCCGTACTTTGGCTATGGGCCGGTTGTTAAGTGGTTAAAACACGTGCTCAATTACCTCTGAAGCAGCAGTATGTGAAGCAATTCATTCTAAAAACTCACAGCAGATGTAATACCATGCTCATATCAGTTGAGCTTACTCTGTTCTACTTTCCAGAGGGATTTTGTGTTTACATTAGAGATAAAAAAATATTAGTCTTTAAAATATTAGTCTTTGCTGGGAGTGGAGAGCAGGGGGAGCTGAGCTACATGAAGAGCACAAGCAGGATGACTTAAATATTTCTGCTGTAAAATTTGAGGATGAATTTCTCCACAGTGCCTTCAGCTAGAGAACTCAGCTTTTTGTAAAGCTCATATGCTGCTTGTTAAGACCATACCCATATTTGCATGTCGCTAGCATGGCCACAGATCCACTTGAGGTTTTTAAGGTACAATCCTATTCACAGGGCCAGATGTCAGAAATTTAAAGAACAGGTTCAAGCAATAGCTAAGAAATCTTAATAGTTTACTTATGCATCATTTTGGCACATCCGCCCATATTGTTTATAGAACAAATGTAAAGATCTAGTGCCGCGTACACACGACCGTTTTTCGTTTTCTAAAAAAATTCAGTTTTTTTTTATGTCATTAAAAACAATCGTGTGTGGGCTCCAGAGCGTTTTTCACGATGTAAAAAAATGGGCATTAAAAATTTCGAACATGCTCTAATTTTTCACAACGTTTTCAACGTTCTCGTTTTTTTTTTTTTTTTTTTTTTAAAAGGTTTTTATTATTAGCCATATACACAGTTACAGGAAGCAGCATTGCATACAAATGACAAGTACTTATGTAGGACATTCAAAAGTAGAAAATATGGAGGTAAAAGATTAAAGGAACAAGGTTTCCCCCGTCATACATTTCCATGTCCTTAACAGTAGTAGAGAGTAATCCTAACATGGGTTCTTCTAAAGTGCATATAGCCTTTTATATTGTAAACAGAGAACTAATTATTCAAACTTCGGGCTCCTGATCCAAAAGAACAGTGTAGCTAGATTATATCATATATCTTAAGTTGAGAGCACCATGCCCATCAGGAAGTAAAATAATAAACCACAAAACTAGGGCATATAAACAAACACAAACAAACACAAAAAAAAAAAGAAAACCCTCTCTCCCAAGTGTCGTGTGTCGTTGCCTCCCCATCTCCCCAGATCCGCCCGCACCAGAGCTGCACAATACGTCACATACATTGTATATAGAGGACAAGAAAACATATTCCCTTACACCTCTCCAGAGTTAGTGTCCCTGGAGTCTACCCAGCTACCCCACACTTTATGAAATTTTTTCTTGCTTCCCCTCGCTTCATAGGTCATTTTGTACATTGTAATATTAGCATTGATTAACCCCTTCCAGGCAGATATAGTGAGGAAATCCCTCTTTATCCAGTTCAAGACAATGAGCTTCCTGGCATAGTAAAAGAGCAGTCTCAGGAAGATTCGCATATTGTTACTCATGATATCATCCTCTATAATACCCAAGAGACACAGGAGTGGGCTGCATATGTTCGGGAGATCAAAAGTGTCTGCAATAAATTGCGTAACCTGCGACCAAAACGGTCGAATCCTATTACAGTCCCACACCATATGCATAAAGGTGCCCTCTGCCACCAAGCACTTATGACAAACAGGGTTCTCTCTTCTGCCCATTCTATATAATCTGTGTGGTGTGTAATACATTTGATGCAGGTATCGCAGCTGTATCAGTTTGTCCCTTGCCGAGATCACAGTAGGGAGATATGACACTAGGACTTCCTCCCACTGGGGTTCCGTCAGTTCTGGTATTATCATAGTCCACTTAAGTCTCGTCTTTTCCTCTCTCGGTCGTATCTTACTCATGAGCATATTATAGTAGGTAGAGACTAACTTGGTATGTTCAGGATTCAACAATAATAATTCTAACTTAGTGTTTTCTAACACCACTACCCCGGTGCCAAGCTGCGCCTGAGTTGCATGTCTCAATCTTGTGTACTGAAATCTCCAAGTTTCGGGTACCCCCAATTCCCTTTTCAGGTGCGTAAACGTTTTCAACTCCCCTCTGTCAAACAGTTGATGTAAGTAAACCAGGCCAAATTTGGCCCACCTATGTCCATCTTCCAGTAGAAAGATGTCCGTTAATCTGGGGTTAAACCACAGCGGAGCATTAGGGGACAAGTGCAGGGGGGTGTCCAAAGTGTGCTTCCTACATATCTCAAGCACCGCTTTGGCTGATCTAAGGATCACCATTCCATCTGTTGTCGGGACCTCCCCTCTGTGAAAAAAGTTCAGCAATGTCTCATATGAGGTTGCCACAGCCGCCTCCACCGCTACAGCGGCATTGTTCAGCTGGGGGAACATACGCCAGTGGGCATGAACCAGCTGCGACGCCAGGTAGTATAGACGGAGGTCAGGGACCGCCAGACCTCCTCTCCCCACCGGCAACTGTAGCACAGCCAGCGCCACCCGAACTGCCCCACCACCCCACAGAAAGGAGGTCAGCAGGGAGTCGATGTATCTAAAGGTCTTCCTGGGGATGCCTACAGGGGCGTTAGAGAGAATGTACAGGAATTTTGGGAGGAAGATCATTTTAAACAGGTTGGCTCTCCCCAGCATTGTAAGCGGGAGGTCCTTCCATTTTTTCACCCTGTCCTCGAAGTCTCGTATGACTGGCCATAAGTTTGTCTTCGAAAATTTCTCTATAGGCAATTCTACGGTTATTCCTAAGTACTTAAAGCGGTCTGTCACCTGTAGGGGGAACTGAGCGGGGAGAGCTAAATCTGGCTGTGGATCCAGAGGAAAGAGCGCCGACTTAGACCAATTGATCCGGAATCCAGAGAAATCACCGAACTCTCGGATCAAGGAGAACGCGGTTGTCAGGGAGTTCTCGGGATCGCCCAAGTATAAGAGCATATCATCCGCGTATAGTGACACACGTTCCTCCAGGTCCCCGACCAGCAGCCCAGCAATGTCAGCCCGATCCCTGAGCCTAGTCGCCAGGGGTTCTATGGCTAGTGCGAATAAAAGTGGTGACAGGGGGCAACCCTGCCTAGTTCCCCGCCTGATCGGAAACGAGTCCGAAACGAGGCCATTGACCCTGACACTAGCCTTTGGCTCCGCATAGAGCAACCTGACCCAGTTCACAAACCTCGGTCCCAGGCCCAGTTTTAGAAGTAGGGGAAAAAGGTAGGTCCACTCCACAGAGTCGAATGCCTTTTTTGTGTCCAGTGATGCCACCACCCTCCGACCAGAATTAGCATGGGACACTTGCAAATTGACATATAACCTCCTCAGATTCATCTGAGTGCACCTCCCCGGTATAAAGCCGGTTTGGTCTGAGTGGATTAATTTCAATATTACCGACTGCAGCCTACCCGCCAAGATCTTTGCCAACACCTTAACGTCGGTATTGATCAGAGAAATCGGCCGATAAGACTCGCACTCCAGTGGGTCCTTACCCGGCTTCGGAATCACCACAATCAGTGCTTCACGCATCGACTCTGGTAATATGCCCTCCCTTTCTGCGTCACTAAACACCGTTTGGAGGCGTGGGATTAAGCTCTCTTTATGCAACTGATACCATTCGGCCGGGAGGCCATCCAAACCTGGCGACTTTCCCGGTTTAAAAGAAGCAATGGCACCAGCCACCTCTTCTGATGTTATGGGTTGGTCAAGGGCAGCACTTTCACCCTGCGTCAGGGATGGGAGAGTCATATCGTCTAGATAGGAAGAGACGTCCTGAACTGTAGAGCTAGATTGGGACTGGTATAGCGTATTATAAAAGTCTCGGAACGTGGACAGGATATCTTGAGAGTCGCTCACTAATTCCCCAGTCGGGCGTTTAATCTGCAATATCGATGTAGGGGCATATAGGGGTTTTGCCAAAAATGCCAGCAGACGGCCACTTTTGTCCCCAAACTCAAAAATGGACCTAGCCTGTTTCAGTTGCAGTTTCATAGTCTGATCCGTCAGTAGTATTTTATATTGTCTTGTTAAGTCCTGCCATGAGCTATAGGTATCCGGGGATGGGGTCTGAATATACTGTCGTTCTGCAGTTACAGTAGCCTGTTCAGCCTGCTTCACATCTAAATTTAAGGCCCTTGCAAAGTCCCTAGTTTCCTTGGCAAACACCCCCCTCAAAGTAGCTTTAAAAGCGTCCCATTGAATCGGGACCGAGGTGCCGGAGCTATTCTCCCTCCAATACAAATCAATAGCCGTCTTACATTTGATCTTCACATATTCCTCCTCCAACCACTGCGTTTTCATACGCCACAGTCGTCTCCCAGCAGGTACACCTAAAGTCAGCGTGACCTCCATAGGTGAGTGATCTGAGAGAGCCCTGGGGAGGTATCTAACCCCTGAAACCAGAGGTAATGCATCCACAGAGGACAGCACCATATCAATTCTGGATAGTGTCCTATGTGTCCCCGAGTGACATGAGTATTCTCTGACCCCAGGGTTGCGACACCGCCACACATCAGTGAGGGCGTAGCTGTCCAACCAGGCGGAAAGAGTATGGCGTGGACCAGTCACACTCCCATGTCTATCGAGTGACCCATCTGACACCACATTAAAATCTCCTAACAGTAGTAGTGGGCCCTGGGCCACCTGTATTGCAGCTGTAAGGATTTCTTCAAGTACCTGGAAGGAAAAAGGGGGAGGGACATATACACACACTAGCGTCATGCAGATCCCGAACATTTGACAGACAAGAACAGCATACCTCCCCTTCGGGTCGCTCTTAACCTGTAAAATATGTGCAGCCGCCTTCTTAGTGACTAGAATGGCCACTCCTCTAGAGTACGTAGAGTACTCAGCATGTATTACCCTCATCACATTAGCCTTTTTCAACGCCAATACCTTAGAACCTTGGAGATGTGTCTCCTGCAGCATGATAATATGGGGTTTATACCTCTTTATGAAGTCAAAGACAAGGGAACGCTTAATCCTTGAATTCATACCCCGGACATTCCAGGACATCACATTTATCTTACCCGTCATCCTGTAAAGTAACGGATCGCAGGTGCATACCCAGGGCTTCTCCGGACCCCTCCGGTGCGGTCCACCATAGCAACCTGTGGAGATTTAACAAAAGAGAGACAACGACACACGACCCAAGTTCACAGAGAGAAATAGAACCCCTCCCCCCACCCTGCACACAGCCCCAACCTGCCGAGTGCCTGTATCCCATAACTTCAACAAACAAATTGTCAGGGGATTATATCAGTCTCACCCCCCAACCACCTACTCCCTCCAGGGAGTCTATGTTAACATAGCCGTTGACACGGACTCAGTAATTCAAAGTTCCGTATAGAAAAAAACCCAGCAAAAAAATAGAAAAAAAAAAAAAAAAAAAAAAGGGGGGGAGGAAAAAATACCCCCAATCCACACAAAAAAAAACCAATAAAGAGAGTGTGCTGGTGAATCCGGGCAGGGCTCGGTTCAGGAAAACCGAGGTGTCAGAGCCAAACAGTCGCAGTGGGATTGACCACACCCGTCCCAGCATCAAACAGAGCGCAGGCAGAAACAAACGGCCCAGAATAAGAGCCCAGCCTGTGTAATACAGTTAGTGGTCATGTCTTGGACTGGGTCTCCCCTTAGTGTCCAACCATCTTGAAGCCTCTGTAGGGGAGTTGAAGAAGCACACTTTGCCCTCGTCGACCACTCTGAGCTTCGCAGGGTACATCATACTGTAGGCCATATGCATATCTCTCAGTCTCTTTTTTACATGCAGGAAACTGGCTCTCTGTTTCTGCGTAGCTGCAGAGAAATCAGGATAAATAGAGATCCTGTTCCCATTAAATTGGAGATCTCCTACAGTGCGAGCTGCCCTCAGAATATTTTCACGATCTCTAAAGTGTAGGATACGTGCAATCATAGGACGCGGATGGGCACCTGGTGGAGGGGGTTTAGACGGAATGCGGTGTGCCCTCTCAATAGCAAACAGACGGGAAAAAGTAGTGTCAGCCAGGGTATCTTTTAGCCAGAGCTCAAGGAAGTCCTCCGGCTGTTTGCCCTCTGCCTTCTCCGGGAAGCCTACCAAACGTATGTTATTCCTCCTCTGGCGGTCTTCCATGTCCCATAACTTATCTGTGTGAGCCCCCACCTCACAGTGAACGTTCTGCAGTTTATTCTCCAAAGGGCGCACCACATCTTCCAGGTCACTAATTCTCTGCTCAGCTTCCCCAGCTCTCTCCCTGATGGTTTGCACGTCATGTTTAAGGAACGACAGTTCAGTCCTGATACCATCAATGTGGTCAGTGAGGGTAGTCTGGCACGTGTATATGGCCTCCATAATCTGCTTCAGGGAGGGCTCCCCTCCTCCTGCTTCAGAAGCCTCATCACCCCCCTCCTGTGGTTGTGATCCGGCCTGCTTTGTGCCCCGTTTCGGCCCCTTAGTTCTGGGAGGTAGCTGGCTCACCTGGGTGTCTGACAGTGAGGGCCATTCGTCCTCCGGAGGCCTTTCCGCGCTGGGGCCCTGTCCCACTGCCTCATGGCGGCCGCCATCTTGGGACTTCCAGGCAAAGTGGACCGGGCGCTGTTCCGGAGTTGCCATCGGTGCACGGCCGTATTTGACCATCCCAACGTTCTCGTTTTTAACGTTGTAAAAAATGGTCATGCGTGGGCTTTAACGACATGAAAAAAATGCGCATGCTCAGAAGCAAGTTATGAGACGGGAGCGCTCGTTCTGGTAAAACTAGCGTTCGTAATGTGGTAAGCACATTCATCACGCTGTAACAGACTGAAAAGCGCGAATCGTCTTTTACTAACACAAAATCAGCAAAAGCAGCCCAAAGGGTGGCGCCATGCGACTGGAACTTCCCCTTTATAGTGCCGTCGTACGTGTTGTACGTCACCGCGCTTAGCTAGAGCATTTTTTTTTACGATCGTGTGTAGGCAAGGCCGTTTTAATGATCGGGTTGAAAAAAACGTAGTTTTTTCTAGACCATTAAAATTTTAATTTTTTGCAACCCAAAAAACGGTTGTGTCTACGCGGCATAACACATCTAAAATGCTCCAGCAATACAGAAGGGTCTGCAAAATTATAATAAATGAAGCATGGTGTTAGACTCAATAAAATATAATGCATTGAGCATATTTACCAATTCAATGCCATGACCCGTGGATGCCCAAAATGTGACAAAAAAAAGACCACATTATTTTTGGTATTGTCCCATAGTTAATACGCTTTGAAAGCAAGTATTGGCTTATGCATCTAAGATTTTTGGCTATAGTATACCGTTAGACCCAGTGCTAGTAGTTTTGTTTAGCTACTGGAAGAAGGTGCCAGAGAAATGCGATATAGAATGGATTCATATATATTTATTAAGAGCAAGAAGAAATATACTTAGGTAATGGCCTAATTCATTTCCACCAACTCTAGAAATGGTACAGAAAGATATAAAAAACTTGCTGTATTTAGAAAATCCATCAAACAAAATAGGTGATAGGGGGGGCAGCAATACTCAAAGAAAAATGTATCAACGTTGGGCATTATATATGGAGAAGGAAAGACAGCACAGGAAAAGGATATGCTTCTACTTATTTGGGTGTATACAAGTTGTAAATCTAGACCAGTGTTTCCCAACTCCAGTCCTCAAGGCACACCAACAGGTCATGTTTTCAGGATTTCCCTCAGATGAAACGGCTGTGGTAATTACTAAGGCAGTGAAACTGATCAAATCACCTGTGCAAAATAATGGAAAGCCTGAAAACATGACCTGTTGGTGTGCCTTGAGGACTGGAGTTGAACACTGATCTAGATTATGATTGGCAACTGTATGTTTTTTTTTTAATATATATCAGGCTGTACTATAGTGTACATTTTAGATTCTGGATTTCTAATTATCTTTAAAAAATGTTTTTATGGTATAACAGAGTTACGAAAAAAAAATACAGTGGAACCTTGGATTACGAGCATAATCCGTTCCAGGAGAATGCTTGTAATCCAAAGTAATCGCATATCAAAGTGAGTTTCCCACTTCAATGGAAATGAAAATAATTTGTTCCGCATTGACTTCAATGACATGCAATACTGCATGCGGCCAGAGGTGGGGGGCACCGGAGAGCCTCAGAAACGGCCTGAAAGTCTCGAGGACACCTCGGCTGACCTCGGCAAACCTTGGAAAGACTCAGTTCCAGAGGTTTGCCAAGGGCAGCCGAGCTGTCCTCGGGCCTTTCCGTGCATTTCCGAACGGCGCCCATCGGCTGCGAACTATGCCGTACGGCTCTGCTCAGCTCCGACACCCCCCACCTCAGGCTAAACGTGGTACTGCACACCGTTTTGGCCTCATTTCATGCTCGTTTTGCGAGACAGCACTCGCAAACCGAGTTACGATTTTTTAAAATACAGTGCTCCTATTGCAAAACGCTCGTTAACCACATTACTCGCAATCCAAGGTTGCACTGTAATGGTAAAGGAAGTATATCAGAATTTTGTGGAAAGAATTTGTTTGGCGATGGATTTTAGAGAGATGGATCAGTAAAAAATCAGGATAATTCATTAACAATTTATTAACCCCCCCCCCCCTTTTTATTCCTTCTTCTTCTTTTTTCTTTCTCTCTTTTTTTAAAATATATAATATAATTGTATATATTATTCCATGATTGTCATATTGATACTGGAAGTATAATTGTAGTATAGATACTGTGGGGGTACTAAAACTGGAGAGTGCAAAATCTGGTGCAGCTCTGCATAGAAACCAATCAGCTTGCAGGTTTTATTGTCAAAGATCAATTGAATAAGCTGAAGTTGGAAGCTGATTAGCTGCCATGCACAGCTGCACCACATTTTGAGTGCACCAGTTTTAAGAAATCTATCCCTGTATTGTCTTTTTTTTTGTATTTGTTATATATTTTTCTGTGTTCGTAAAGGAAAATTATTCAATTAATTAACAAAATGTTTTTAAAAAAAAATCTGATTACAGAACAAGTGTTACTTTGTAGAATATGGGCCAGATCCACAAAAGGGATACGCAGGCGTATCTGCTGATACGCCGTCGTATCCCTGTTTCTATCTATGCGACTGATTCATAGAATCAGTTACGCATAGATATTCCTAAGATCCGGCAGGTGTAATAGTTTTACACTGTCGGATCTTAGGATGCAGTACCGCGGCCGCCGCTGGGGGCATTTCTCGTCGAAATTCCGCGTCGAGTATGCAAATTGGCACTTACGGAGATCCACAAAGGTTTTTCCCTTCGTTTTTTCTCCGTAAGTGTTAGTTCGCAAAATTAGGGCTACTTTTACAAAGTGTAAACTTAATACACCATGTAAAAGTATACCCTTCTATCCCGCGTCGCTGTCAAATTTTTTTTTTTATTTTTTTTTTCCCGCCGCAACTCTTTTTTTTTCTTTTACACCCGCCGCGATTCTCAAAACTCGGCGCAACGTAAATCGTCGGGAAAATAGCGTCGGGAGCATGCGCAGTACGTCCGGCGCGGGAGCGCGCCTAATTTAAATGGGACTCGCCCCATTAGATTGGGCCCGCCTTGCGCCGGACAGATTTAAGTTACACCGCTGCAAATTTCTAGGTAAGTGCTTTGTGGATCGGGCACTTAGGTAGAAATTTTGCGGCGGTGTAACTTAAATCTGAACATTTAAGTTGCTCTCGCTGGCTGTGGATCTGGCCCTGTGTTTTCGCTAAATGACCATGCTGGCAATACGTTCATGAATTGCCACATTACATTACATTAAAATGCACTGCAGTCAGTATGGTAAAACATGCAGTTGAGTGTGCGTTACCACAATACACAAATCTGCTCTTTGTTTGCAATGATGATAAACACTGACAACAAATTAAGTTGTGGTGTGTTTTTTACCAGTGTGTAAAACAGGCAATAATATAATGATTGCAGGTTACAAAGAAACGCGAGTCGTGAAAAAAAAAAAAAAGTTGTAATTACTGGATATTTGCAAAGATTTCCGTATCGTTCTGGAATTTTATTTCAGTTAAATACAGCAGCTGGACAAACCATTTTCCATTTTGTACATGTATTTCACATGCTAAAAACATGATCACATAACAGTAAGAAGTTGAGAGACTTCCCTGATGCTCAATAAAGGTTTGAGTAAACACTGGCTGAATCATTAACAGCCAAAGCATTGAGCTGACATCTGTGGCATTGGACCGAAGTTTGCAATAAACTCACTGAAAAATCATGCTCTGCTTTAAATCCTTCTAATGAAAACTAGGGATAAATACATCAGAGATTATTATCACTGGAATAATATTCCTATTTACTGGTGTGTCTTAACAATACTTTAAAAAAATTGTTACTTAATATGCTCTTGGTGGTTGTTTTAAAGGCTGCAATATAATGAAAGTTATATTGTTACCATTTAAAAAAAAACAAAAAAAAATGCAAAGAATTAATACAACTTGAGATTACTGTATTTTTAAAAGCAACTCTACTCTGTTGATCATGGAGTTCCCCTTTACAAGATTTAGTGGCACATTAGATGACTCTCCAGTCCTTAGAAGATATATAGGGGCAGATCCACAAAGATCTGCCCCGGTGCACCGTATCTGAGATACCCTACGCCGCCGTACCTTACTGCAGTTTGGTTCGAATCCATAAAGATTTTGCGCCGTAAGTAACGGCGGCGTAGTCTATCTCTCGCGGCGTAACGGCCCCTAATTCAAATCAGCGAGTAGGGGGGCGTGTTTCATTTAAATGAAGCGCGTCCCCACGCCGAACGAACTGCGCATGTGCCGTCCTTAAATTTCCCGCCGTGCATTGACGTGGACGTAAATTACGTCCATCCCGATTCATGGACGACTTACGCAAACGAAAAAAAAAAAAAAATCAAATTAAACGCGGGAACGACGGCCATACTTAACATAGCAGGTTTAACTATACGCCACGAAACAGCAGCTTTAACTATACGCCGGAAAAAGACGACTAGAGACGACGTAAAAGAATGCGACGGACGCTCGTAAGTTCGTGGATCGTCAGAAATAGCTAATTTGCATACTCGACGCGGAAAACGACATGAACGCCACCCAGCGGACGCCGAAGAATTGCATCTTAGATCGGAAGGAGTACGAAGAGGTACGCCTGTCGGATCTAACCCAGATGCCGTTGTATCTTGTTTTGAGGATTCAAAACAAAGATACGACGTGGGAAATTTGAAAGTACGCCGGCGTATCAGTAGATACGCCGGCGTACTCGCTTTGTGGATCTGCCCCATAGTATGTGTTCCAATAATCCAGAATTATGCAGGTTTGATCTACACTCACCGACCACTTTATTAGGTACACCTGTTCAATTGCTTGGTAACACAAATTGCTAATCAGCCAATCACATGGCTGCAACTCAATGCATTTAGGGTATCTAGACATGGGGAAGACTACTTGCTGAAGTTCAAACCGAGCATCAGCATGGGGAAGAAAGGGGATTTAAGTGACTTTGAACGTGGCATGGTAGTTGGTGCCAGATTGACTGGTCTGAGTATTTCAAAAACTGCTGATCTACTGGGATTTTAACGCACAACTAGGGTTTACAGAGAATGATGTGAAAAAGAGAAAATATCCAGTGAGTAACAGTTGTGTGGATAAAAATGCCTTGTTGATTTCAGAGGTCAGATGAGAATGGGCAGACTGGTTCGGGATTAAATAACGTCAGAAATAACTAAAATAACCACTAGTTACAACCAAGGGTATGCAGAATACCATCTGCACACAACTAGTGTTGCTCACGAATATTCGTATTGCGAATATTCGGCTCGAATATGGCATATTCGAGTATTCGCGATATATTTCGAATTTCGCGGTGAATATTCGCTTTTCCGAATATTCGCATTTTTTAAATTTTATTTTTAAAACAGATCACATGCTATCGACGTCTAAAAGCATTGCTGGTATGATTAGAGACCCTGGGCCGAGTAGCTAAGCTGAGGCGATCCTTTTATGTTGCCGAATATAAAAAAAAAAAATTGCGAAATTTCGCTAATGCGAATGCGAAAATGATTGCGAATTTTTGATAACTGTGGTAGGAGAACTCTGATTGTCTCTGATGCAAAAGGGGGGGGCTTTGTGTATGTTTCTGTTATGAATATTTGTATGTTTGATATTATTTTTTTTTTGTAAGAAGGAAAAAATTGCGCATACCTTAAAAAAAGGGGAGAATACAGCAGCAACTCAAAAATGTTATACAACATAAATTAATACAAGACAGAAAATGGAGTCGCTCTACAAGAATAACAAATATGTCTAGTGACAAGACATGTGGGCAAATTATAAAATAAGCAAGCGCAAATAACTTGTGAAATACACAGTAAAACAAATATATAAAGAAATATAGTCCCAATAATAGAAAAATAATCTTTCATAAAAATGTCTTTGATATGTGAAGTGAAAAAAAGTCCAAAGCATGCAGCATGAACGTGTTCAATCTTCAAGGTGTTTGATTGACAAACGGCTGTGACAGATGGATAGAGTAAAGAATCACCACCAATGCAAAACACTTTTTATTTTCTATTGTAAAATATCACGAATATTCTGAGCCAATCAGAGCGCTCCTTCCGCATTTGCCGAATATTCGCAATTATTTTGTATTGTAAAATATCACGAATATTCTGAGCCAATCAGAGTGCTCCTTCCGCATTTGCCGAATATTCGCAATTATTTTGTATTGTAAAATATCACGAATATTCTGAGCCAATCAGAGTGCTCCTTCCGCATTTGTCGAAATTTCGCAATTATTTTGTATTGTGATTATTTTGTATAGAGTGCTCCTTCCGAAATTTCGCCATCAATATCGCATTCGCATTTTGCGAAATTTCGATACAATATCACGAATATTCTGAGCCAATCAGAGTGCTCCTTCCGCTGTTGTCGAAATTTCGCAATTATTTTCACATTCGCAATAGCGAAATTTCGCAAAAATTTCATTTCGATAAAATATCACGAATATTCGAATTTAGCAAATATTTCTCGAATATTCGGCTATATATTCGTGATATATCGCGAAATCGAATATGGCGTATTCTGCTCAACACTACACACAACACATCAAACCTTGAAGCAGATGGGCTTTAGCAGCAGAAGACCACTTGGGGTACCACTCCTTCAGTAATTCACACAGGTTCAGGAAAATTGGACAATAGAAGATTGGAAAAATGTTGCCTGGTCTGATGAATCTCGACTTCAGCTGCGACATCAGGATGGTAGGGTCCGAATTTGGCATAAACACCATAAAAGCATTGATCCACCCTGCCTTGTATCAACGGTTCAGGCTGGTGGTGTAATAGTGTGGGGGATGCTTTCTTGGCACATTTTGGGCCCCTTAGTACCAATTGAGCATTGTTTAAACACAATGGCCAACCTAAGTATTGTTGCTGACCATGTCCATCCCTTTATGACTTCAGTGTCCCCATCTTCTGATGGCTCCTTCCAGCAGGATAATGCACCATGTCACAAAGCTCAAATCATCTCACCACTGGGTTCTTGAACATGACAATAAGATCACTGTACTCCAATGGCCTCCACAGTCACCAGATCTCAATCCAATAAAACACCTTTGGGATGTGGTGGAAATTGGCATCATCGATGTGCAGCCGACAAATCTGCAGCAACTGCGTGATGCTATAGTGTCAATATGGACCAAAATCTCTGAGGAATGTTTCCAACACCTCGTTGAATCTATGCCACAAAGAATTAACTCGGTTCTGAAGGTAAAAGGGGGTCCAACCTGGTACTAGCAAGGGGTACTTAATACATTTGTGTATATTAATGTTAAATTGGAAACTCATTTTCTATTTAAAGTATATCTAAAGACACCTTTTTTCAGTTTTGGATAGAGTATGGGATGGTTAAATTGTCTGTTAGTTTGTCTATGTCTCACTGGTTAGAGTTTCTTTCACTTCCTGTCCCAATGGCACAACAGGAATTATTTACATTGAGGGGATAATTCCTTCTTTGGCTGAGGATGCACTGATGAATACATTTCTTAAAAGCCTATTAAAACCCATTAACAACAATTTAATATATTGCAACTTTCCAGTCCTTAGATGAGGTTGTTGCATTCATTTTCTTTTTTTTTTCCAGGCTTTCCTCTTTATTTTCTCCTAGAATTAATAAAACACTTCGGGCCAGATTCACAAAGAATTGCCCTGGCGCAGCGTATCAGAGATACGCTACGCCGCCGTATCTGACCTGGCGGAATTTCGACTCCAGGAAGATTTCGCGCCATAAGTTACGGCGGCGTAGTATATTTCTCGGCGCGTAATTCAAATTGGGCGGGTAGGGGGCGTGATTCATTTAAATGAAGCGCCTCCCCGTGCCGATTGAAATGCGCATGCTCCGTTTCGAAATTTCCCGCCGTGCTTTGCGCAAAATGACGTCGCACCAACGTAATTTTTTGAACGTAGACGTGAGTTACGTCCTTTCCTATTCACGGACGACTTACGCAAAAAAAAAAAATCTAACGCGGGAAGGACGGCCATACTTTAACATGGCAAGTCTATCTATACGCCACGAAATAGCAGCTTTAACTATACGCCGGGAAAAGCCGACTAGCGACGACGTAAGAGAATGCGATGGCCGCGCGTACCTTCATGGATCGACGGAACAAGCTAATTAGCATACCCGATGCGAAAAACGACGCAAACTCCACCCAGCGGGCGCCGAAGTATTGCACCTACGATCCGAAGGCGTGCGAAGCCGTACGCCTGTCGGATCGAAGTCAGAAGCCGTTGTATCTTGGTTTGAGGATTCAAACTAAAGATACGACGCGCCAAATTTGAAAGTACGCCGGTGTATCAGTAGATACGCCGGCGTACTCTCACTGTGAATCTGGCCCTTCCTGTCCCAGGCTGGCTACATTCACTCTTTCACTGTTTCTATGGAGGGAGGCTGTCATAAATGCCACCTAGGCTAGACTAATATGCTTGCATTTTCTCATCTCTGTTACATGGTGGCTGATAGGATTAGTAGTTTACAGAAAAAAAAGATAACTTTTTTCTTTAGTGCAACTGATGCCGCGTACACACGATCGGTCAAACCGATGAGAACGGTCTGGTGGACCGTTTTCATCGGACCAAACCGATCGTGTGTGGGCCCCATCGGTTAATTATCCATATGTTAAAAAAAAACAATCTTGTTTTAAATTTAACCGATGGATTCCTAACCGATAGAAAAAAAATGATCGTTTGTAGGCACGTCCATCGGGTAAAAATCCATGCATGCTCAGAATCAAATCAAAGCATGCTTGGAAACATTGAACTTCGTTTTTTTCAGCACGTTGTTGTGTTTTACGCCACCGCGTTCTGACACAATCGTTTTTTTAACTGATGGTGTGTAGGCACGACTGACCATCAGTCAGCTTCATCGGTTAACCGATGAAAGCGGTCCATCAGACCGTTTTCATCGGATGGACCGATCGTGTGTACAGGGCTTTATGGGCACATGATTTCTGAAAGAGTTAACAGATATTTTCTGTACTTGCTGTAATGTTCTTAGCATGAAAAAATAAAACGAGTGCAGCCACAACATCTAATGCCGCGTATACACGACCGTTTTTCATGACAAGAAAAATGCAATTTCTTTAATTGGTCATTAAAAACGACCGTGTGTAGGCTCCAGAGCAATTTTCTCGTTGTGTGTAGGCTTTAATGACGGGAAAAAAACATGCATGCTCAGAAGCAAGTTATGAGAGGGGAGCACTCGTTGTGGTAAAACTAGCATTTGTAATGGAGATAGCACATTCGTCACGCTGTAACAGACTGAAAAGCACCAAAGACTGAAAAGCGCAAATCGTCTCTCACCAAACTTTTACTAACACAAAATTAGGAAAAGCCGCCTAAAGGGTGGCGCCATTCAAATGGAACTTCCCCTTTATAGTGCCGTCGTACGTGTTGTACGTCACCGCGCTTTGCTCCAGCATTTTTTTTTTTCACGATCGTGTGTATGCAAGGCAGGCTTGACAAGACGTTTTTTCCACGACATTAAAAACGGTCGTGTGTACGCGGCATAAGGATTGGTAAGCTGCAATATATTACATTTTTCATTCTTGGGGTTTAGCAATGCTCATTAGAATCACATTGATTTCAGTGTATTGAAAATGAAATGACTGCCAACAAAGTGGTTTAATCTCTCAGTAACAAAAAGATTGAATTGCCCATGTAGCCCTAGCCGTATATATTTGTTACCAGAACAGGTATCACCATTGAAAGATTTTTTCCTTTATTGCTGCAATTGTGACAACTGTAAAATGCTGTCATTTTTCTTCACTGTCTATATCAGTGATAATGGTAACCAGGAAAAACAGAGAAGCCGGATTTTATCTGCAAGGACATAGGGCCAGATTCTCTAAGATCCTGTGGCGGCGTCGAGTAAGATATTTACACTACGCCGCCCCAACTTACAGGAGCAAGTGCTGTATTCCCCAAACACTTGCTCCGTAGTTTGCGGCGGCGTAGTGTAAAAGGCCCGGCGTATCCCTGCGTAATTCAAAAGGGGCGACTTATATTTAAATTAAGCGCGCCCCCGTGCCGATCGAGCTGGGCATGCGCCAGGCTAAAAGTAGCCCAGTGCGCATGCTCCAGTTCTCGGCGGAAAACATCAATGACGCCGACGTGTGCGTCATTGACGTAAAGTCGTATTCAAGAACGACTTACGAAAACGACGTACCCGACGGGAAAAGACGACGCGGACCCGACGCCATACTTAACATGGCAAAAGTCGGACTGGCGTAAGGTTACCCCTCATATAGCAGGGGTAACCTTACGCTTACGCAAACGACGTAAGAGAGGGTTACGCAACGCAATTTCATTCGGGAATCGGCGTATCAGGCTCATTTGCATAAACAAATGAGACCTGAACATAAACGCCACCTAGCAGCCGGCGGCGAATTACATTTAAGATCCGACAGTGTAAGTGGCTTACACCTGTCGGATCTACAGCGTATCTATAGGAAAATTATTCTAGGAATCACTCGCATAGATACGCGGGTCAAAAAACAGAGATACGACGGAGTTTCCTGAGATACTCCGTCGTAACTCTTCTGAGAATATGGCCCATAGGCAGCAATAAAAAACCCAAGAGGGTTTTTAACCCTTTCCAAACTCTATCCAGAAATGTACAACAACATTTTTGGATTTAGATACACTTTAAAGGACTGTCAAACCTTGTTATGTTTATGTGTCAAAAGTTTGTACAGCAAGTAACAAGATAACTTTAGATACATTCTTTGAGGATTGGGTAACATGTTACTTACCTAACAGTAGGGGTGTAACGGATCGTCACCGATCCGTGATCCGAACGGGCCACTCCGTTTGGATCGGCACACCCCGCGATCCGCGGAGCGCTCCGGAGCCTAGGCCTAGGAAAGTCCCCGGCTTCGGCCTAGCTCCGGAGCGGCGGCCAGTCTGCTTGCCAGAGCCCAGCGTGACACGCCTCCCCGCCTCCCCGGGGAGGCGTGTCACGCTGTGCACTGGGCTCTAGCAAGCTGAATGGGAATGTTAGCAGTGAAGCACTGGTGTGAGAGGAGGGGGGGGAAAGGGGGAAAAAAGAGCACAATAGCAATTCACAGGGGTGGATTAAAGAGGAAGCAGGTGAGGCTGTTTGGGACTTAAAGTACAATCTTGATGTTTTTTTACAGCAAAAAAATAAATAAAAATATATATATATATATATATATATATATATATTTCTGTAAAAACATCAAGATTGTACTTTAAGTCCCAAACAGCCTCACCTGCTTCCTCTTTAATCCACCCCTGTGAATTGCTATTGTGCTCTTTTTTCGGATCAGCAAAAAAAAAAAAATGTTCCTTTTTTTAATTGGTCCAAAAAAATATATATATTATTTTATTATATATATATATATATATATATATATATATATATATATATATATAAAACATTTTTTTTTTTTGGACCAATGAAAAAACGGACCCTTTTTTTTTTTTTTGCTGATCCGAAAATGATCCGATCCGTGACTCCTGATCCGAGGATCGATCCGATCCGTGAGTTTTTTGATCCGTTGCACCCCTACCTAACAGAGAATTAATATAGCCCAGGAGCACAATCAGACTTGTACGTCTCCTGTCGCTACTGCTGGCTTTGGCACCAGAAGGTGTGACTCACCTATTTCACTTTCCTCATCAGGTAACAGACAGGAGAAGGCAAATAAGTTTATAAGATCAGATCTGCGTGATGATGGAATGCTTTTAGATGGCATAGATAATTGTGCGTAGGATTATCATTTGCTTTTCCATCCTTGCTGTCTTATCTGGAGTGTTTACATCCTGGTTATGCTAAGCTGGATGAGAAAATGTGGGTGTCCTCATCTGCATCCCCCATAGGCTTTGCACGGGAAGTGAAGAACTGATGTAGACAGTAACATATTTTATTACTGAAAAATAAAAAAGAGAAATGAGAAGGCTGCAGTTCAATGTATTGACACACCTAATGCAAAAATGTTTTTAGTTCCAAAATGAAACTTGTTTTCTATATATGTAAAGCCAGTATTATGGTATCATATTAAATTACTTAAAGGAGTTGTAAATACATTTTTTTTGTTTGCTGAAATGACTGTTTACAGAGTATAGAGACATAAAAGTTAACTGATTTCTTTTAAAAACGATTAAAAATAGATAAAAATCAATCATATAATGTACCTGTAGTTTCTAGTTTCGTTTTTGCATGTTGTTTCCTGCCTCTCTGCTGTACAGAGCCACAGAGCCAATACAGGGCAGTGATGGTTTGGAAAACGAAACTGATTGGTGCTGAGGGGTTTTAGACACACAGGCCCAGATTCTCAAAGGGCTTACGACGGCGCAGCGCAATGTACGCCGTCGTAAGTCCTAATCCGACCTGTCGTATCTATGCGCCTGATTCTTAGAATCAGTTACGCATAGATATCCATAAGATCCGACAGGCGTAAGGCTCTTACGCTGTCGGATCTTAAATGCAATTTATTTTTTGCCGCTAGGCGTCGCCTCCGTCGTTTTCCCTGCCGAGTATGCAAATTAGCAAAATACACGAATTCCCGAACGTACGCGCGGTCGATGCAGTGAAGTTACGACGTTTACGTTAGATTTGCGACGCGTAAAGTTGCCCCTGCTAATGAGGGGCAACCAATGTTAAGTATGGCTGTCGTTCCCGCGTCTAAATTTTTAAATTTACATCGTTTGCGTAAGTCGTCCGTGAATGGGGCTGGACACCATTTATGTTCACGTCGAAACCAATGACGTCCTTGCGACGTCATTTGGAGCAATGCACCCTGGGATATTTCCCGGGCGGCGCATGCACAGTATGTTCGGCACGGGAACACGCCTAATTTAAATGCTCCACGCCCCCTACCCGGCTCATTTGAATTAGGCGGGCTTGCGCCGGGGGAATTACGCTACGCCGCCGCAACTTTACAGGCAAGTTCTTTGTGAATAAAGCACTTGCCTGTAAAACTTGCGGCGGCGTAACGTAAACCAGATATGTTACACCCAAATCTGGGCCACAGTAATCACACCTCCTTGATTAGTGACCACAGAGAGAAAGCTCCCAGTACTGTGGTTATCAGGAAACAGACAACCAGGAAGTGTGGAGATCAGAGAAGAATTACAGCAACTTGAGAGCAAAAACGAACAATGAGGACATGAAAACAGCACTGCATTAAGGTAAAGGAAGCTATTAAGATAAAAAAAATCCTTTACAAACCCTTTAAGTCTTTATACATTCATACATTTGTTACATATTTCACATTTTCCCTTTATTTTCATATTCACATTCGTTCTTGGGTTATTCCTAGACTATTCTCGTTAACTACATATGTACAAATAATATATGTATATTTTTGTTTTTCTTATTACTCATATGATCTTTACAGGATCTTTGGCTTTTCCAATTGGTCATACACCATTTTTCCCTGGCGTCCCTCTGCCCCTCCCTGTCTCACCTGCCCTTGGCTGGCTCCCCGGCCCCCCCCCCCCGCTTGCCCTTCCGGCTCTGCCGGTGTGGGGTCTCAGTTTGTGGCCTCTCGTAGGCCTGGATGTGACCATTTTTCCCCACAATCTAGTCTATTTCTCCATCTGACCATCCTCTTTCTCGTCTGTACCTCTATGTGGGTTGCTTTTTGGCAGCTGGGTCACTGGCTGACTACTGATCATTTCTTGATTGTTAGCAATGATGTTTTGAACATGTTATGTGAGGCTGTATATAGCTGTTTACAAATGTGTATATAATATTTGACATGCATATATTTTATTATAGAATCCATGTTCGCAAATCTTTTTTCCCCCTGAAGAAGACCGCTATCACCACAAAGTCGAAACGCGTTGGGGTTTTGCGACCATAGTAAATACTCATAATGCTGTATTCACTTTCATTGGTCGTTTCACATCCATATTAGCCTTTGTTTCATGTTCCCTTGAGCTCATGTCCTGATTTCCATTAGATGTTTTTTTCTACTTTATATGATTCGAATCTTAATAAACTTTAAACTTTTTTACAAATTATTATTATCTTTATTTACTGCTGCAAAGCCCCTAGGGCTACCTTTTCTTTTTCCAAGTTCAATCAGGGGTGTGCAGCACTTTTATCCACAGCCGGTATCACTTTTCCTTTGCAAAAAGTCTTTATAAATTAAACCTTTTGGCTGCCACAGATGTAACCAATATGGCAGACTCCTAGCTGTTATAGCAGTCGGGAGTTTTTTTTACATGTTTTATATAGGCTGACAGCTAAAAAGTGGATATATACAGTATATAGGCTGACAGCTAAAAAGTGGATATATACAAAGGAACAATTTGTCATGGGACTTTATATGAGGCACGTCCCTTCCAAAATGATGATACATAGAGTACATATGATTAAAAAATGGATTGCAATCAAAATTAAACATACGGTACAAAAAAAAAAACACAAAACTAAACCCATCACCATTGTTCCTTTGTATATATATATATATATATATATATATATATATATATATATATATATAAAATAGTATATATAATAGTGATGGAGGCATGTTGCGGTGGTGATGTTAGGTCACACTTCTTTTTTTTTTCTTTCTTTTACTATAAGCTAAATAGCAGAAGAGATTTTGGTGGCTGTAAGGTTGCTGTAAAGCTGCCCAATTATTTCTACATGTAATCAAAGGTGTTTTCCCCTCCAGGTGACCTGGGATCAGTGCCAGGACAAGGTTATCCAGTGCCCAGGGCAAAGATGCCAGACTGCGCCCACCCCCCCATTCTTGATTTGCAAGCTTAGGGGATCCTACGTTCAGCAGTCTCTCACTTGTCAAAATCACTGCTGCTGTCACTACTCCTGTCCACTATGTAACAGAAGGAAGGTGCCCCAATGCCTACAGTTAACAATTGCGCCGCCCTCCCGCCCACCCCTTGTCCTGGCCCTGCCTGGGATCACCTGTTCCTCTTGGGTGCCAAGAATTTCTGTAGCAGGAGTGAGGTGATCTCTGTTGTGAAGAATGAACACAGAAGCACTCAACTTTTAACACTCTTGGGTTCACCTCTGTCATTCCCCTGCCTCGCTGGCTGGGAAAGAAGCTGATATAGCATAGTGTGCGAGTGCACAAGGGTAAATGCTTGTTTTGGTCCAGGAGATGGTTAAAGCAGTTTTACTTACCAGATCCCCCATTCTCCTGGCAGATGGCACTCCCCTATGCTCCAGCAGTGGACTGTTCCTCAATGTCCTAATTTCCAATACAGGGCTAATGTCTTGATGACCTCAGGGGCATTAGACCATCAGAACGTGGGGGGAGAAGAGGCTTACAGCATGGAGGAGCCTCTGAGAGTGGAAGATTGAGTAAGTTAAACTTATTTTCCTGTTCCCTTAGATAGAAGGGAACATTTAACACCTGCACTGTGGGAGTAGCCCCACTGTAAGGGAGGATTTTGACATTCTCCAGTGTTCAACTTTAGGCAATGTAGGAGGAACAATTATCTAAAGATAACACTCCAAGGAGTCCTGGCCAAAGGTCTAGTGAGGACTTGGTCTGAAACAAAGAAAGCATCAAAAGCAGAACATATAAAATTCATATTTAATTTTATTCAGACTTTAAAACCTAAAACACATTGGGTCAAAGGGTCCCTCACCATCAGGGCTAAAAATAACACATAGGATTATGAGTAAATATGTAGTTTTTTGCACTTTTTTTCTAAAAATAAGCAATAACGTATGTGGTATACCATACATAATTAGAAAGTCATGTGCAGATAGTAAATATAAGAAGATGATACAAAAATATAGCTATAAAAGTATAATAAAAATATAATTAACATGTACATTTATTTAAAAAGTAACAGAATACATATAATTATCATTTTACTTCATAATTCTGTATAGTATGTCCCTATTTATTATTGCCTAGCTTTATAAATACAATACAAATACCTGTATTTACAAATGCTATCCTATGCCACTTACCTTATACAATATGCTGATCATAATCGTGTATCTGTTATTTTTAGCGCTGATTAAAGGGGACCCCCCAATTTTTTGGACAATATATGGAAGTGTCAAAATGCTTATCAGGATTTTATTGTTGTCTGGGTCCTCACTGTGGAAAATTACCATCTTTATTTGTCCAGTGTGATGGGAAATCTACTCTTTTTTAGTTGTCTCTGAATAGGAGTATAGAGAAAACCTTCTTATGCAGACCCATGTTCAGGTGACAATTTTTTTCTTGTTTCTGAGACTTTTTTTCTCTTAGTTCCATATGGGTCTCCGGAACAGGAAATCTTCCCAGTAGATCACAGATCTACTAGTAAACAAAATGTAAAAAAAATGGCTTTAGATTTATTTAATACATTTGCTGGATTCTAGGTAGTTTATGATGATTTTAATGAAGTTCTTCTTTGAGGTAGGTTCAGACAAAGAGTTAACACTTTGTTCATATTCGTTTTTTGGTTTGTTTAAAGACGATCCTTTAGATTTGTCAGGGAATATGTATGCATATGTCCTGTAAGCCCTGTTTAGCAGGTGCAGGTGCATGCACACAGGTTTGCGCACGTGCGCATACACAGTTTTGTGACCATGCTCATTGGCACCAGACAGGCTATTTAAACTGCACCAGTGCTGTGTTTCATTGCCGTTTAGTCTATTATGTTCCTGAAGCATCTGTGTATCTGCTCCTGCTCCCATTGCCGACCCAGTCCAGCTCCTGACTTTGCCTGAACTGTGCCTGCACTGATCCCTGGCTTGCCTCTTGGCTATGTTTGTGCTTTATCCTTCTGCTCATCTGCCTTTTGTTACTGACCCTGACTTGAATTCTGACTTCTCTTCTGCCTGCCACCTGTATTTGATCTGCCTGCTATTTGCAGATCTGAACTGTCTGGCCATCTGACTGTCTAAATTAGTCTTGTTTCTTTTCCTGCACCTAATCATTCATCGGACATGTCTGCTGGGAGCTTTTGGTCTGATGTGTGTACACACCATCAGACAAAAATCCCCGCGGACAGAGAACGCGGTGACGTAGAAGACACCGACGTTCTCTAACAGGGAAGTTCAATGCTTCCACGCATGCGTTGAAGCAATTTGACGCATGCGCAGGATTTCGGGCCGCTGGTTATACGTCATAACCAGCGGACATGTCCGATGAGTCGTACTAACCATCGGACATGTCCGATGGACAGGTTTCCAGCGGACAAGTTTCTAAGCATGCTAAGAAACTTTTGTCCGCTGGAAAACTGTCCGCTAGGCCAGGAAACCTGTCCGCTAGGCCGTACACACGGTCGGACATGTCCGCGGAAACTGGTCCGCGGACCAGTTTCAGTGGACATGTTCGGTCATGTGTACGGGGCCTTACTCTACCAGGGCTCCTGAGCCAGAGCTGTAAGAGAGGCCTTCCACTACACTTTAGGCTCCACCACCAGGTATGTTACAAGATTTATGTGTGTGTGAAACTCTCAAGGACTGGGGAGTTTTTGTTTTTAAAGGGGGGGGGGGGGGAGGAAGGACATGGGATATTGTAGAATTTTTAGTGTAAACTCCTCTTTAGGGATTTCTACATGGATCACATTTACTGAAAAGGGTGGAGGACCTAGAGAAAACCTATTAGCTATCTCTACTTTTTTTTCCTCTAAGGCTGGATTCACACCTGTGCATTTTCAGTGCTTTTTGCAGATTTGCACTACAGAACGTGTTCCATAGGAAACCTTTTCCTTCGATTTCCCTTCTATTTTTTTTTTCTTTGTCTGAATTTCTCACTTCCTGTTCCTCCTCAGTAAGTTGTTCTGGCTGACTAACCCCGAGCCAAAACAGCTCGGATGATGGGGGCAAGCTTACTGAGGAGAAACAGGAAGTGAGAAATTCAGACAAAGAAATGGAAGGAAAAGGTAAGTGAACCAACAATGCACTAGCATAAAGGAACCTATTTAGAAAATAAAAAACAAACCTTTACAACCCTTAAAATCGTGCTGCCTTTGATCTGTCTGTGAAGACTGCTGGAACACTAGAGAATGTCTGTATCAAGCAATGTAAATCACTTGGAATTTAATTATTCTAGAAAAAGTTGCAAAACTGCTGCAAACTTTAACAGTACAGACACGGGGCTCCTTTTATCTATTAATATGCACCAAACTACACAAACTTTGCATGAACAACTGGAAAAATAGAACAGCATATCATTAACAGGTTTGTTTATATTGACGCCATCAACACTTGACAAAGTGTTTCTGTACATTTCATAATGAAATGCCATATACTAATTGTTCCCTGCTTTCGGGAAAACATAAAAAAGAAAGCTGTAAGGTCACAGAAACCTGCATGGAATTACTAAATGGTCTCCCTCATTTAGACAGCCTTTATTCACTGCAACGCTGGCCATTAAAACCAGGACTTATTTTACTGAGCAAAAAATGGCTCTTTTGTTGCTGCTTTTCCCCTAGTGTCATCTCGCATGGTTGTCATGGTAACCAGTGTATGCTTTCAGCCTAGGAGGTTATGGGCCTCCGGAAGGAAGTGCTCCAGTTGCTGGACTGCTATTTTTATAGAACTGTTACATAATACAACCTATGAAAGCTTCCCCTTAGAGTTTTATTGTACAAAAGGGAAATTAAGTTTGATGACTTTAAATGTTTGATGGAGGATGTAAAATGACTTAGGTATTGTGCCTCTGCTAGCTAGAAACTGTACTTTTGTTCTCTGTTTAGCAGAAAAATACGTACAAGAAATAATAGCAAAATTTGGCAACATGCAAATAAGCACTGCGTTTGGGATGAATGAGTATGCTGATCACAAATTACATCTATGGGATTATTCAATAAAACACCTAAAAAAAAAGTAAAGTGCTGGAATAAAAGGGTGGCCACAGAATGAAAGTTAAAAACAGTTCCAGGCAGCTGTGCCACACCGCATTCCCCACAACCTGGAATGAATATCTACTGAGCCCAACTCAGTTCTCTGTCATTCAGTAGGAGCTTGGCAGGTCACCCATATAAATTTAGGGCCAGATTCAGGTACAAATACGTTACGCTGCGGCGGCGTAACGTATCCCACATTACACCGCCGCAGGTTTACAGCGTAAGTGCCTGATTCACAAAGCTCTTACCTGTAAACTTGCGGCGGTGTAACGTAAATCCGCTCGGCGCAAGCCCGCCTAATTCAAATGGGGCGGGCACCATTTAAATTAGGCGCATTCCCGCGCCGAACGTACTGCGCATGCTCCTTCCGTCAAATTACCCGACGTGCATTGCGCTAAATGACGTCGCAGGGACGTCATTGGTCTAGACGTTAACGTGAATGGCGTCCAGCGCCATTCACGGACAACTTACGCAAACAACATGAATTTTAAAATTTCGACGCGGGAACGACGGCCATACTTAACATGGGTTACACCACCTAGAGGGCAGCCTTAGTTTTACGCGGCGTATCTCGACGGAAACAACGTCAATTTAGAGCGACGGTTAAAGCATATGTTCGTGAATCGCCGTAACTAGTCATTTGCATATTCTACGCCGACCGCAATGGAATCGCCACCTAGCGGCCGGCCTAGAATTGCATCCTAAGATCCGACGGTGTAAGTCAATTACACCTGTCGGATCTTAGGGCTATCTATGCGTAACTGATTCTATGAATCAGCCGCATAGTTACGACGGGCGGATCACAGAGATACGACGGCGTATCAGGAGATACGCCGTCATATCTCTTTTGTGAATCTGGCCCTTAGTGCTTTCCACCTAAGAATGTCTATTGAAAATGTCTAGGCATTATTAAAATGACTACAGGTATTACTATGATGTAACTTTTAATTTTCTGTCTATACTATTTTCTATTCACAATTTTATGTAAAGTTAGGATTTAAAGAGGATCTGTATCTCTTTTATTTTTTTGGCATATACATATAAACAATTGACTTTCATGCAGGTTGGCTTTAAAGACCCAACCCTATAATCACATACTCGTCTTCCTTTCACTTTCTCGCTTCTCCTTTTAAATCCCTGGAGCAAAGGAAATACCTGGGTGGAGAGGAGGAGCTGGTGACTTACTCCAAGTGACAATAAGCAAGTTGTCAATGAACATTAAAAATGTCAACAGATATTATTATTATTTTTATTATACAGGATATATATATAGAGCCAACAGTTTGCGCAGCGCTTTACAACATAAGGGCAGTCAGTAAAGTTACAATACAATTCAATAAAGGAGGAATCAGAGCCCTCATTTGTGATTTTGATCCACCTTTAAGCCATGATTGAATACAAAAAACTCTTGGAAAGTCTGCCTTTTTTCCAATGGATCTTTTTTATGTTACTGTAACAGAAGGTAATGTTATTGGCTACAGAACTATTTTTCTTCCACAAGATGGCAGTAGCAAGTGCTGTTTGTTTAGCTTGTGACTGAGTTTGGGCTGTGGCACTCTGGGAGATGTAGTCTATGGGATGATCCGAGGCATGGCCATCACTGGGAACTCAAATACAATACCTAATGATACCTGAAAGCAGAAAGGGTCAGATAAAAGGAAAAACCTGGGAAGGAGCAATGCAGATGGGGAGCGTACCAACTGGAGAGAGGCTGAGAGAAGACATGCTGTGTTTTGCTGTTCTTTTGCTGAATGCAACTACATCCTGACCCAGGTAGCTGATCTGAGATGAGTCCACTGTGAAATTGGTTGCTCCAGTGCCTGCCCTGAAATGCCAATCTGTGACCCAAAAGAGCAAAAAACATACAGGAGGGTGTGACCACCTTGTGCAATACCATTAATAACTTTTTATTAAATCCACATCGACAAATGGATACTCACATGCAAACAAAAAACATCAAGCCAAACAGATCTGCTCCAGTAGGAATGTGAACAAATGGTTGGACAGCTGATGCGTTTAGGGGTCATACCCCTTTCCTCAGAGCTGATGACCAATTTGTGACCCAGGCCTGCTGGGGAACCGCAGGAGTGATCCACCAAGGTACTCTCCATCTCACCTGCCATAAGTGACAAGAGACAGGCCCCCTCCATTCCTCAAACCAACTGATACAAGGAGAACTACCGAGAGAGAGAGAGAGAGAGAGAGAGAGAGAGAGAAAGAAAGAGAGAGGTGAGTGGGTCACTGACCTACAGTTAAGCTGAACCTTGTTGATGTTCCAAGTCCCCACTTGCAAGAAACTGTGGCTATAAACCCTTCACCCACCAACTGTTCATATTGTTGCTAGGCTAGGCCCAATGCAGCCCAGCTACCTGTTCTGCTCTTCACCGTGCTGCATCTGTGCACACAATAACATCTGACTGTTACAGCTGTGAACAACCTAACTGCTGCAAATGCATACACCCAAATGTCAAAGTGCTTCCACTGTGCCTGTCTCCATCTAAGTACCCAACTGCATCTAAAGATTCTCCTCCATTGCTCAAATTAACTTCTCAGGTACAATACTGCAACACCCAGGCCCAGATTCTCAAAGGGCTTACGACGGCGCAACGCCATGTACGCCATCGTAAGTCCTAATCTGGGCCGTCGTATCTATGCGAATGATTCTTAAAATCAGTTACGCATAGATAACCATTAGATCCGACAGGCGTAAGGCTCTTACGCCGTCGGATCTTAAATGCAATTTTTTTTTTGGCCGCTAGGTGTCGCCTCCGTCGTTTTCCCCGTCGAGTATGCAAATTAGCTAGATACGCGAATTCCCGAACGTACGCGCGGCCGACGCAGTAAAGTTACGACGTTTACATTAGGCTTGTCCCGGCGTAAAGTTGCCCCTGCTATATGAGGCGCAACCAATGTTAAGTATGGCCGTCGTTCCCGCGTCGAAATTTGAAAAGTTACGTCGTTTGCGTAAGTCGTCCGTGAATGGGGCTGGACGCCATTTACGTTCACGTCGAAACCAATGACGTCCTTTGGTGATTTGGAAAAAACCCTCCCTGCATTGGAGCTGCTCCAACGATTGCTCCCGGCGTGGAATTTATTCCTCCACTGCCTGTACCATCTCCCTGCATGGAGGCGTGAGAGCCGCTGCTGAGGTATTGTACCATCTCCCTACACTACAGTGTGCTCACTGTTTGGAAGTACATTTTGCCATCTCCCCACAGTGATTTTTTGGTTTCAACTTTACCATCAATATACCACTTCTGTGTATGCATTGTGGACAGCAATCAGATTTTATTCATTCATTTAACTTTATGCTATTATTGCTGCAATTTTATCAGTTCATGTTCATTTTTTCGTTTTTTTATATTTTCAGACTATAAAGTGATATCTACTAAACCACTGTGCGCTGTATCTTTTGTTTTTTAGATCTAAGGTGAGTATATGCATACTAGTTCATTATGCCTTTGTCTTTTGTCTTTTGTCTTTTTATTGTGGGTTTACAACCATTTTAAGCTTTCACTTTCTGGTAGCCAATACAACTACTTAAGCTTATAGCAGGTATGAGACAATATATTCTTTGTTTACTTTAGCTTTTACCTTATAGTGCAATGCCAGTTCTACTTCAGTTAAAGCAGACCTCTAGGTTTTAACTGATGAGTGAACTGAGCAAAGTTCAGTTCACTGGCTGTTCGCTGAACCCTATCATAGCACCTGAACCCTACTGAAGTCTAATGGCATTCCTATAGACTTTAATTATGCCCAGTATAGAAGTCCTAGGGAAAGCACAGCTAACCCACACAAAAACTGCGGGTTAGCTGCACTTTGCCCAAATTTGGGGGCCAATCACATACCTCCCTGAAGGTATGGCATGATGGAAAAGGGTGTCATTTAAAGTATGTCCAGGTTGTGTGTGAGAAATAGCTTGTTTAAATTACAACTTTGTGACATTGTTTTTTATTTTTTATTTAATTATTTTCCAAAAAATTGTGACCAAAAAATTGCAAACTTAAAAAGCTCATCATGCCTCTTACTAAATACCTTGCACTATCTACTTTCCATAAAGGGTCACTGGGGGGGGGGGGTATTAGGGATTTTTAATTTCAAGAACTTAGATAGGCAGTCAGTACATCAGGACTGATCAATTTTCAAATATATACCATAGTTTGTAGACTCTATAACTTTCACACAGATGAAATAATATACGCTGATTTGTTTTGTTTTTTCACCAAAGAAATGTAGCAGAATACACTTTGGCTCAGAAACCAAGAAAAACATTTTGTTTTAATTTTCAGTCATTTTTTCCTTTATAAAGTAAAGGGTAAAAAAAAAACAGTGGGGAATAAATGCCACCAAAGGAAAGCTCCATCTGTCTAAAAAAATTATATAAAATGTATTTGGGTAGAGAGTTGCATGGCCGAGTAATTGTAATTCAAAGCGTGACAGTTCTAAAAACTGAAATATGGCCTGGACTGACAGGAGGGTAAAACTGTCTGGTCTTCAAAATAAGGGGGGCGTGGATATCCTTCCTACATGAAAGGGTATATTTTACTCATCATTAGAAAGAATAGTAGATAAACAAAAAAACAACATCTTCCCCCTATGTAAATACAATGTCAATTAAAGCGGATGTGCCACTAAAAAAATATATTAAAAGCCAGCAGCTACAAATACTGCAGCTGCTGACTTTTAATATTAGGACACTTACCTGTCCTGGAGTCCAGCGCCGATCGCAGCAGATGACGAGCCGATCGCTCGTCACCCTGCTGCTCCCCCCTCCATCCACGGTGAGGGAACCAGGAAGTGAAGCGCTCCGGCTTCGCTGCCTGGTTCCCTACGGCGCATGCGCGAGTCGCGCTGCGCCCACCGATTGGCTCCCGCTGTGTGCTGGGAGCCGAGTGTTCCCAGCATACAACGGGGGACGGACGGGAAGCAAGGGAAAAACCCGTCTTTTTCCCGCATCGTAGGGCCGGAAGTGGGTGCAGATACCTGTCTGTAGACAGGTATCTGCACCCCCCTCCCCCCTGAAAGGTGTCAAATGTGACACCGGAGGGGGGGAGGGTGCCGATCAGCGGGACTCCACTTTAGAGTGGAGATCCGCTTTAATTTGTCCAGCAACGAAGAACATCAGCTCACAGAGTGCCTGACAGGATTTGCTTAGCTCCCAGAATGACTCTGGGCCTGGTCCAGAGGGGTATTTAAGCACCAGCCATGAAAGTGGTTGCTGCTGTGTCTTCTTGACAGCTACACTTCCTTGTGTAAAAGAGCCATTCTATAGTACTGATGGCCTGTTTTAATGCTGACCCAGATAGACCTCAATATACTCTTGCCTGTTGCCTACGCCATATGACTTCTACTTGAACCTAAACCTCTTTTCTTCTGTATTGGCTATTGCCAGCTCAGATTGCTCTGACCTCTCTCTTCTGCTATCTTGTCCGTTGTCTACCTCTGCCTGGATCTGACTATTCTCCAATCACTCCCTGCTGTACTATCTCCACATCATAGCATCCTTGTCCCCACTCACCTCTTGGTAGGGAGATCCTGAAGGTCAGGAGCTGGATCCAACATGCAGTGAAACCCAACTCTACCATCGGGATCTCTGGTGAAAACCAGTTGGTGCTTGGACTCTGCACCTCAAGTAGGCCCATATCAGCCACCACTGTGTGGTGTTGTAACAATCACAATAAACCATGCTCTACAGACCAACAGAATGACCTGTGCCATGACGACCCTCTCTTGCCAATAAACAATTGAACAACTGGCTATCTATCAATCTGATATTGGTTCTTACAAGAATTTTTGGGTGTACAGATCTGTACACCCAGGCAGGGCACATGAAAAAATTTCATTGTAACCTTGTAATATGCTCTCTGAAAGAAAAATAATATGCTTATATGTTGATGCACATTACCACTTAATATTTTACTGTTTTTGGACAGATTCCTTTAAAAAAAATTGCAGCCAGTAACAATACAGAGATGTGCCCTGTGAAAAAACACATGCAATCTGATAGTGTAGTGCATGAGGACAAGGACAGGCTGTGAAAAAAAAAACACAATTGCAGCCAGCTACAAAGCTACCTTCTTAGCCCCTGTTCTCTCTGCATATGCAATGGTGCTACACATTATTATTACTACAGTTTGTGTAGTGCTTTACAAAATTCCTCTTGTACCAATAAATTTGGTACAAGAGGAATTAGAGGGCCCTGCTTGATAGAGTTTACAATCTAAGATACAAAATATAATAACTGTGGTGGATGAGTTGATGGAGAAAGTAAAGACACAGGCCCGGATTCAGAAAGAAGTTACGATGGCGTATCTCCAGATACGCCGTCGTAACTCCGAATGTGGGCCGTCGCAACTTGGCGCCTGATTCATAGAATCAGATACGCCTCACAGTTGCCTAGATACGAGTGGCTTAAGTCTTTTACGCTGTCGTTCTGTAGATTTACGCGTCGAATATGGTAATGAGCTAGATACGCCGATTCAGAAACGTACGTGCGCCCGGCGCATTTTTTTACGTTGTTTACGTAAGGCTTTTTTCAGCGTATAGTTACCCCTGCTCTATGAGGCGTAGCCAATGTTAGGTATGGACGTCGGGCCAGCGTCGAATTTTGCGTCGTTTGCGTAAGTCGTACGCGAATAGGGCTGTGTGTAATTTACGTTCACGTCTAAAGCAATGACTATTTGCGCCGTAATTTGGAGCATGCGCACTGGGATACTTTCACGGACGACGCATGCGCCGTTCATTAGTAACGTCAATTATGTGGGGTCACGACTGTTTAGCATACAACACGCCCCCTACCAGCCTATTTTGAATTAGGCGAGCTTACGCCGGCCCATATACGCTACGCCGCCGTAACTTTGGGCGCAAGTTCTTTCTGAATACAGGACTTTCCTCTCAAAGTTACGGCGGCATAGCGTATATGAGATACGCTACGCCCGCCTAAACTTACGGCAATCTTTCTGAATCCGGGCCACAGTGAATTAGAAGCAGAATAGGCTTCTTTAAACAAAAGGGTTTTCAGGGATCATCTAAAGATGGATAGATTAAGAGATAGTTGGACAGATTGAGGTAGGGAGTCCCAAAGAATGACAGAAGGTGAAAAGGAACCTAGAGAGCAGGAGGTCTTGGGAGGACCAAAGAGAGCGGTTTGGATAGTATTTTGAGACCAGGTTAGTGATGTAGCTGGGGGCAGAGTTGTGGATGGCTTTGTAAGTTGTTGTCAGTACTTTGAATTTTATTAGTTGGGTGAGCGGAAGCCAGTGGAGCGATTGGCAGAGAGGAGTACTAGACATTGAACGGTTAGTAAGTTGGATGTGAACAGGTGGATGCACATGTGACCAGTTATGACACCAGACTTTTGATGACTTTACAGTTTTGTTAAGAGCGCAAACACTTGACAATTATCAAGTGGCAATTGTCATCCACAGCATGCCTTTAATGTAACTGTTTTGGGAAACAATTAATTTGATGGTTTAGTTCCACTTCAAAGTGGAGCTCCGCCCAAAGGGGAAAGCTCTGCTTATTTGCCTTCTCCACCACTCCGCTGCCACACCTGGTTTTGACAGGCACCCGCTCCCACTTTCGGAGGACTTCGCAAAGGTGAACTCACCCGAAAGTTTTGCCCAGCCTTCCCCCGTCGTCGGGCCATTCACAAAGCTCAGCGCGTTTCACGCACTTGCAGTAGGGAACCAATTGAAAAAATGCTGGATTTGTGGATAGGTAAGTGTCCTAATATTAAAAGACAGCAGCTACAGTATTTGTAGCTGCTGACTTTTATTTTTTTTCTGAAGGAGCCTGGAGCTCCTCGTTAAGATATAAAAGCAAGTAGAAATCTCTATATGCAGTGTGATAATGATAATATAAAACAGAAAGATATAAATAATGGACATGCATATATGACAAAGCATATAATATTTTACATATAATTATAATTAAGTAGCATCTCCCTAAACATTTCCACAGTGTATGCAATTGCCTGCTTTCTATCTTGGCAAGCACTGTTTAATATAATACACAGGCAAGCATTTGTTATTTCAGCCAGCATACATGTAATCTTGTCCATAATTGTTTTTATGTGTTTTGTGAGATCACACCAAATTGTGTTCAATAGAGAATATACAAGGCATAGCATGCATGGAATTTGTCCAGCATTATAAAGAACCAACTTGCTTGCTTCCCCCTTCCCTAACTTAGCAATATTTAATGTGAAAGGGTGCCAGTAGATGAAGAAGGCAACCACACAGCTGGCGTCCAGACAGCTCTTAATATGCTTTCAAATAAGAGGAAGTACAATTTGTATTATGTGTTCAGCCAGTGGTTTTGTTTAACTTCCTTTCTCTTACCAAAAAGAAAGCCGCTTTCTGACATTACAATAATTCTGCTTATGCTTATTAAACAAGTGCAAATATCCTGCCTCTTCTCTTTCTTCCCCATCCCATCTAATATTACATTTGGTAAGCATTCTGTATTATGTGGCTTGTAAAGTATACTTCGAGTAGTTTCCAACATAACAATGTAATATTGAATCTCTGAAAAGAAATGTCAAATTGTTTTTGTCTTTTTCCAAGAAATTCACCTTACACCGAATTTATAGCTTTTTGATTACATAGCCTAATGATCAAAAAAACAATCTTTATAGCAGAATTGCAATGTTTGGGCTGAGGCAGGCAGCATTTTTATATTAAAAGGTCAGCAAGCTGTCTTCCAAACTCAAGAGAATCTCACAAACCAGAGTCATTATTAAAGTTAGAATTCAGTTATCAGCTGCTATTTTTTTTTAAGTTAACTGGCAGCTAAGAATAAAATGTAGTTTTAAACAGGCCCAGACTGGGACAAAAATTAGGCCCAGGCATTTTAGACCGAGCAGCCCATGGCTAATTTACCGGGAGGCACGGAGAGCATGGGGGTGGGGGGGTATCGGAGAATGTGGGGGGGGTGGAGAACACGGGGGAGTGTGGAGAGCACTAAGGGGGCCAGAGAGCACAGGGGGTGAAGAGCATGGGGGTGGAGAGCACTAGGGGGAGCCAGAGAGCACATGGGGGCTGGAGAGCACAAGCAGGGGCAGAGAACACGGGAGGCGAAGAGCACAGAGGGGCTGGAGAGCACTGGGTGGGATCGGAGAGCACTGAGGGGGCAGGGACCATGGGGGGGCTGGAGAGCACAAGCAGGGGCAGAGAACATGGAAGGTGAATAGCACAGGGAGGTGAAGAGCACAGGGGGGTGGAGAGCATGGGGGGCTTAAGAGCACTGGGGGGGGGGGCAGAAAGCATAGGGGGGCCTGAGAGCACAGGGAGGGGCTGGAGAGCACTGGGGGGCCAGAAAGTAAAGGGGAGCTGATGAGCACGGGGGGCCTGAGAGCACTGGGAGGGTCTGGAGAGCATTAGGGGGGCTGGAGAGTACAGGGGTTGATGAGCACAGGGGGGCCTGAGAGCACTGGGAGGGGCTGGAGAGCACAGAGGGCTGGAGAGCACTGGGGGGGCCTGAGAGCACTGGGGGGCTGGAGAGTACAGAGGGCTGGAGAGCACAGGGGGGGCTGGAGAGCACTGGTACAGGGGTGCTGATGAGCATTGGGGGACCTGAGAGCACTGGGAGGGGCTGGAGAGCATTAGGGGGGCCGGAGAGTACAGGGGTTGATGAGCACAGGGGGGCCTGAGAGCACTGGGAGAGGCTGGAGAGAACTGGGGGAGGGCTGGAGAGCACTGGGGGCCAGAGAGCACTGGGGGGCCAGAAAGTACAGTGGGGCTGATGAGCACTGGGGGCCAGAGAGTACAGGGGGTCTGATGAGCACTGGGGGGCGGAGAGTACAGTGGTTGATTAACACAGGGGGGCCTGAGAGCACTGGGCTGGAAAGCACTGGGGGGGGGGCCTGTGAGCATTGGGGGATGGCTTAGAGCACTGGGGGGTGGAGAGTACGGAGGGCTGGAGAGCACTGTGGGGGCCTGAGAGCACTTGGGGGGGGTGGAGAGCATGGAGGGCTGAAGAGCACTGGGGGGGCAGAGAATACAGGGGGGCTGATGAATACTGGGGGCCAGAGAGTACAGGGGGGCTGATGAGCACTAGGGGGGCTGGAGAGCACTGGGGGGAGCATACAGGGGGGCTGATGAGCACTGGGGGGCATGAGAGCACAGGGAGAGGGCTGGAGAGCACTGGGGGGCCTGAGAGCACAGGGGGGTCTGAGAGCACAAGGGGGCCTGAGAGCACTGGGGGGCCTGAGAGCACTGGGGGAGGGGGGACTGGAGAGTACAGTGGGACTGATGAGCACTGGGAGGGGCTGGAGAGCTCTGGGGGGACCGGAGTGTACAGGGTCTGGAGAGCACTGGGGGGAGTTGGAGGTCACTGGAGGGAGTTGGAGATCACTGGGGGGTGTTGGAGATCACTGGGGCGAGTTGAAGATCACTGGGGGGGGGGGCTGGAGTGCGGTGGTTGAGCCTGAAAGCAGGGGGTGCACCTGAGAGCATGGTGAGAGCCTATGAGCACTAGGGGGCAGTAGAAAGAGGCTGGATAGGAGAAGCAGCTGCACACACAGAAGAATCCATCTCTTTATTTTTCTCCTACAGCCTCTGAATGCCCACCAAAGGGAGAGAGTGAGAAGCAGGCATTCAGAGGCTGTGGGAGAAAAATAAAGACATGGATTCTTCTACTGTGTCTGCAGCAGCTTCTCCTATCCAGGCAAATGCATGGAGACTGAGACACACTCACTTGAACACCGGTGGCCGCTTCTCATGTAGATCTCCTCCCTCTTCATGGTCACAGGTAACGTGACCTGTAGTCTCCACCCCCAGCCCAACAGCCAAACTGTAATGGCGGCCAGCCAGCCAGCCTCGGAGAGGCCGGACGAGCAGAGGGGGTTCAAGGAGCAGCTCCGCTGCCTTGGCCCCACAAGAACATGTGGTCTGTCGGTCCGTGGCAGCCCGCGACCCACCGGCAAGAGCCCGGTGTGCCCTATGGCCAGTCCGGGCCTGGGATTAAACCACCCTTGGTTTCTATATGCCCAGGCACTGCACAACTTACACTAAAAACATATCTCTGATGCAGACACACTTTCTAGTGGGTTTATAGGCCACAGTTCCAGGTTACTTTGAAGGTCATACTCTGCATTAAATACAGCCAGTTTCCCACATGCTTTGTGCACCGCCACTGAATGTAGTGGCATGTGCTTAGGTTGGCAGCATCTGGTGTAGACACAAGGTGAAATGTATGGGCCCTATAGTACACAATAACTATGTTGAAAATCATGGTGTCAGACACAAAACTAGCTGCTGGCAAAAACAGTCCTAAAAATAAAATAAAAATATATTCCTGATCAATGTCGTAGCGTGGCGTGGGCATAAACCAAACTTGTTTATGCCCCTGAAGGCGTCAGTTGTGACAAAACGCGTAGGATGGAGTCAATTTACGTGAAGTCACTACGCTTGTTTGCATTGCAAAACATTTGGATGCCTACAATACTGCACAGGAATTTACTTTGTATATAAGCGCTTGTCCATTTATTTCAATATTGTGAGTAGTTCTATGTATGTCTTGCTTTTATTAAAAGCTTTATATGGTTTTACACTGTGTGGGTTTCCTTATTCTGATTTTAAGTTCACACTCGTGGAAATACATGAATGGTTCTGGATAAGAGATAATTAGTAGGTGGTGGCGCCTACTAGTGATAGTGATGACTAAAGTATAAAAAGTGTGTCTTCAATATATAATTAAGTGCTATGTCTTCAATGCTGTGTGCGCACAGCCAATGTGACTCATCAAAAAAGTGCAAAGTTTAGCAAAAATGAAAAATAATAAATATCCAGTGATCTACCATTGATGTGATCAATCAAATAAATAAATAAATACATTTACATGCAGTGTTAACCATCAACAAATACAATAAAACAATTAAATAAATACATTTACATGCAGTGTTAACCATCAAAAATACTGTGTATAAATGAATACATATGAATTGAGCTGAATAAGAACTCAAATCATCCAATCAGGTGATGTAATTAATTGTATAACTGCATATAACTTAAAACTGCTAGAATAATAAATAATAGTGCATGCAATAAAGTGCTGTGTGCTTGGTGCCAATTCTAATAAATTGTTCTGGTGTTTCACTCTGTGCTCCCTTCCTCCGTGCTCTGGTGTGTCCCGCACTCACTAGATCCACACCCCCTCCTGGGGTGACAGGCGTTCACAGTATACGTTCTGTGCAGCGCTCTGGCGGTTCCTATTAATCCCTTTTGGTCCTTTTTCCAATGTCCACTCAGAAAGAGAAAAGAGTCCCAATAGTGTGATACCGTATGCAACACAAATTTTATTAATAAAAAATCGCTGGGTACTCACATTTAGATAAAATCAAACAGGCGTTTGTGTAAGTCTGTGGAAGTGTTGTGATCTGCGTGCGTCCGCTCAACCGGTTTCGTCATAATGACGTCGTCAATATAAGACTTTTAACAGCACAGTGTTTCTGCATACAATTAGGACTATTACATTACTCTAGCCAATTTATGCTGTTTTCATATCTGTCATAGGATTATATGTTTGAATATTTTGAGTTTTTTTTTTTTTTGATTTTCACTGTTATTTGTTTTCTCAAAACCTTTTCTTATAACACACTCCTTATATGCCTTTAACATTTTTTAAATAAAATGTGCATAGAAAAATTTGTCACAGAGTTATTGTTAACTGATACACTGCTAAATTTTAATCTGGGTATCAAGGCTTCAATTTCCACTAATAATTAAATTGTTAAAATAAAGAGAATGTAAACACTAACAAATAATGTCTCTTATTTGATCTGCTAAATTTGAAAGTGTTTTGATGTTTCTTTTTTAAAGTAAACGTGTTAATTGTACCAGAAATCTTGTGAGCTGATTGAGAACGTCCTGTGCTTTCTGCCTCTATTAAATGCTGTCAATTACATGACTACAGACACGAACAAGACAACTAAAGGTTGGGACTTACATGGGTTACATGACTACAGAATCACTCCCCTCTAGGTTATGGACAATAGGAGAGTGGTGAGGTTTCATAGTCCTGTCTTGTTTTGTAGACCTGTGAGTGTAAGCCCTCGTACATACGATAGGTTAACCAGAGGATAACGGTCTGAAGGACCGTTTTCATCGGTCAAAACCGATCGTGTGTGGGCCCCATAGGCTATTTAACCATAGGTTAAAAAAAGCCAACTTGCTTTAAAATTAACCTATGGACTCCTAACCGATAGGTCAAAACCGATCGTTAGTAGGCACGACCATCGGTTAAAAATTCACGCATGCTCAGAATCAAGTCGACTCATGCTTGTAAGCATTGAACTTCGTTTTTCTCAGCACGTCGTTGTGTTTTACGTCACTGCGTTCTGACACGATTGGTTATTTAACCTATGGTGTGTAGGCGTGACGGATCATCAGTCAGCTTTATCGGTTAACCTATGACAACGGTCCTTCAGACCGTTCTCATCGGATGGACTGATCGTGTGTACACAACATGAACTTTAGAGAATAATACCAAAAAATGTAAGGTGACATGACAGGTGGAATAGCAAGAGAATCAATGGCACAGGGAAACAGAAAAATGGAACATGCTAGTACCATGAATGCACAGGAAAACGTCTTTTGTTTCATATTCCAATTTAACAGTAAACTCGAGATACAGGAAAGACAAGAAACATGCCCTTATTAAGTTTGGTCATGGGAAGTATTACATTAACAGGAAAAAAATCCCTGCTATTTTAGTCGTTTATATTTCTAGGAAAGAGCACATGATTTGTGCTTTCTTCTTTAGCATTTAATAGTATATTATCTGGAAAATGTTAGGTTAGAGGAAGGTTTTATACCTATCAATGCAGCACCAAGGATTCCATGTTAGGATAACAAGCTCTAGCATAGTAGAATGATTGGTTTATTGTGTCAGTATGTAAGCTTATATTTCAGGAAAATAAATGTGACTTTCAAATATGGGATCTCTTTCATCTCTTAAGTCTGTACATCTCTTTGCAAACTAGCTGCTTAGTGTAATTATTTAGAGTGAAAGCACCGAAGTGGGAAAAAGTGATATGATCCAGTGGCGGCTGGTGTTCTCCAGTGGCGGCTGGTGTTCTACCCCGTTGGTCGGCGGTACCCCCCTCCTACCCCGGCACTTACCCCATCAGTTGCAGGTAGGCGGGCTCCTACAGACGGCAGGCAGCATCCAGGTTTGCGGGCTCCTACGGGCGGCAGGTTCCTATGGGCAGTGGCTACAGTGTCCTCTCTGCATCGCTCCTCCATTCCTCCTAGGTTTCCAATAGGATCGGCTGTCCTTTCAGCCAATAGTATGACCGATGTCAACACAAGCTTTCTGATTGGCCAGAAGGAGGATCAGTGGTACAACAGCGAATATTGATTTGCTGTTGTAACACACCTGGGTGGGCTCTGAGCGCACTCTCTGCTCTCTGGCTCTAATCTGTACTTCAAAAAAACAGCCCATCCACATTGGAATCCATGTGCCGGAGTCCTGAAAGGGGCTGGGTGTATTGATAGGGGAAGCAGGGTTTTGGGGGAAGGTCGGTGCCCATGTGCCCTTAATGGACGGAGTGCCCCTGATATGATCTGGTAAAGCCTAACCTTTTTTTTTAAGTTTGAGCTTTCCTACTTTTCTAGAAAATTGGCTAACCATTACAACTATGATTTGCTATATAAACAAATAAAATACCCAATATTTTTTTAAAAACACACGTTTTTCTTTGTTTCTGTTATAAAGTCTTGCAAATAAATAATCTTTCTTCATAAATGTATGTCAAAATGTATTCCACTACATTTCTTTGGTAAACATAACCCAAATCAGTGTATATAATTTAGTCTGTGGTAAAGGTTGATGCCCCGTACACATGACCAGTTTTCCCGTCTGAAAAACTGCGATGAGCGCTTTTCGTTGGGAATCCCAATCGTGTGTATGCTCCATCTGACTTTTTCCCACAGGAAAATTGACATAAAAAAAAGAGAGCAGGATCTCTTTTTTTACCATCACGAAAAAATCCTAGCGGGAAAACCTGTATGGTTTTCCGAGGGAAAAAAACACACGCATGCTCAGAAACAATTCAACGCATGCTCTGAAGCATAGAACTTAATTTTGTCAGCTCATAGTAGTCTTTTACATCACTGCGTTCTTGGCAGTCAAAAGTTCACCGGACTTTTGTGTGACCGTGTGTATGCAAGGCAAGCTTGAGAGGAATCCTGTCGGGAAAACCATAGTTTTTTTTTCCGACGGGATAACCGATCGTGTGTATGGGGCAATAGCGTCAACAAATGATTGTATAAAGGGATGAGCTTGAACATCGCCCATTCGCTGAACAGTGAATATTATGGGGCCTTTGCGGAAATTGGAGCGCAGTGGAATGCCCCATAATGCACTGCGAGATTGCAATGCATTGATGTCTGATAATTGGCCAAAGCATGGACTTGACCTGCATGCTTTGCCCAATCACAGCGCGCTCTGCTGCGAGAGCCAAAATTGGCCAAAGGTAGGGTGACTTTGACCAATCATGGCTCATGGCTCAGGGGGACTAAATTCACGCCCACACTATATAAGGCTGCTTACATAGTGGCCGTGTATAGTGTGTGACTGTGGATAGAGATAGTTTGAGCTAGATTAGGCAGGCAAGTTAGTTAGCTAGTGGCAGTGTATTTAATATATATATATATATATATATATATATATATATATATATATATATACTCTGCATTTAGTGCAGACTAGATATTCAGTGTAGACTCTAAATTCAGTCAGTGCAGGCAGTGTAGAATATATAACACAGTGTATTGAAGTGGTTAATGGGAACCCCGCGCCAAAATCAAAAAATGGTGTGAGGATCCCCCCAAAATCCATACTAGGCCTTTCAGGTCTGGTATGAATTTTAAGGGGAACCCCGCAAAAAATTCAAAATAATGGCGCGGGGGCCCCCCAAAATCCATACCAGACCCTTATTGGAGCAAGCAGCCATGGCAGGCCAGGAAAGGGGGGGACGAGCGGGTGCCACCCTCCTGAACCATACCTGGCCGCTTGCCCTCAACATGGGGAGGGTGCTTTGGGGTCCCCCCAAAGCACCATGTCCGCATGTTAATGGGGACAAGGGCCTCATCCCCATAACCCCTACCCGGTGGTTGTGGGAGTCTGTAGGCGGGAGGCTTATCGGAATCTGGAAGCCCCCTTTAACAAGGGGGCCCCCAGACCAGATCCCCCCTATGCAAATGGGTACGGGTAAATTGTAGACATGTACACACTGAAATATTTAATTTCTGAATTTTGTTTTCGTCCAAAAATTTTTTTATTTCGTTTCTCCCGAAATTCGTTTTCATTTATTTTGTTTTTCGTTTAAAAAATTAATTCGTCCGAAAATCAAAATTAATTAAGGTCAAATCTGTCATTGAAGGCTTATGGTGTCTGTTGAATGTTCTAAGAAAAAAAAAAAAAGATTTGACAGAGCAACGAAACTGTACGATGGCGCATCGAATGTTCCGCCTACAAGCTATAGAAGAATTCTAATGTTGTATGACTAATAATAATTATATTTATTAATTATTATTACTAGTCAACCAACATTAGAATTCTTCTATAGCTTATGGGCAGAGCATTTCACCATGAATGTCCGCTTGCTGCGATCGTATGTTTTTAGCTACTTCGTCGAATCTTCATGTCTCTCTATGTCGAATCTTCATGTCTCTATATGTCGAATCTTCATGTCTCTCTATGTCGAATCTTTTCTCTCTATGACGAATCTTTTCTCTCTATGTTAACTCTCCTTCATGTCTCTATAATGTCGAATCTTTTCTCTCTATGTCGAATCTTTTCTCTTTATGTAGAATAATATTGGACTAATAGAGTTAAGGTTAGGCACATTCAAATGCAACGAAAACGAAAAAAAAGCATTTGTTTATGTCGGATCTTTCGTTTTTCGTTTTCTGTGCTTTCGAAAATACCTGAAATTCGGACGAAAATGCATTCAGACGAAAACGAATGCACATGTCTAGTCAATTGTATCCCTACCCATTTTTCCCCACAAAAGTGTCAAAAAAGTAAAAATGACCGGAGACAGTTTTTGAAAATTCCTTTTTTTATTTTTTAAAAAGTCCAGCGATGCCCACCCATCTTTAACCACTTCAAATACCAGGCATTTTCACCCCCTTCCTGCCCAGACCAATTTCTAGTTTTCAGCGCTGTCGCAATTTGAATGACGATTGCACGGTCGTGCGACGTGACTCCCAAAAAAAATTGACGTCCTTTTTTTCCCACAAATAGAGCATTTGTTTGGTGGTATTTGATCACCTCTGCGTTTTTTTATATTTTGCGCTATAAACAAAAGAAGAGCGACAATTTTGAAAAAAAAACACAATATTTTTTGCTTTTTGATTCAATAAATATCAATATTTTTTTAGGCCGATATGTATTCTTATACATATTACTACATATGTTTGGTAAAAAAAATCACAATAAGCGTATATTGATTGGTTTGCGCAAAAGTTAAAGCGTCTACAAAATAGGGGATAGATTTATTGCATTTTTATTTATTCATTTTTTTTACTAGTAATGGCGGCGATCTGCGATTTTTATTGTGACCCTGACATTGCGACGCATATATCAGACACTTTTGACACATTTTTGGGACCATTCACATTTATACAGCGATTATTGATAAAAAACTGCACTCATTACTGTGTAAATGTGACTGGCAGAGAAGGGGTTAACACTGGTGGCGCTGAAGGGGTTAAATATGTTCCCTAGGGAGTGATTCTAACTGTAGGGGAAGGAGATCGATCTGTGTTCCTCTGTACTCGGAACACACATCGTTGTCCTCACCTCTGACAGGACATGGATCTGTGTGTTTACACACACAAATCAATGGTCCTGCTGTAATCACGGGCAATCGCGGGTGCCCGGCGGCCGCACGTGCAACGGGTATCCGAGCGATGCCGCTGGTGCGCGCCCCCTAGGCGGCCGGGAAGCTCAGGACGTCATATGACATCCACCCAGGATGGGAGATCCCATCTGTGGACGTCATTTGACTATGGGTGTGTAGGGAAGTGGTTAAACATGTTGCCCCGACGGACCCGAAAAAAAAAGCTCTGCCTCTATGAGAGGCGTCCCGTCCCGGTTTTTCCGCCCCCTTTTGACGAAATGTGATGTGTTCCCCTTAATATCCATATCAGACCTGAATGATCATTTTTCTGCAGGGGGTGTTCGGCTCATCCCTAATTGTATATATATTGGAAAGTTGATTAGTCCTGATGTATTGACTGCCTATCTCGTTTCTTGAGTCTGAGGTATTTAGTAAGAGGCATGGTGAGATTTTTAAAGTTGTATTTTTTTTTAAATTTGGGGGAAAATTAGGAAATTAGGTATTGTGGGCCAGATTCACAGTAGAAATACGCCGGCGTATCTACTGATACTCCGGCGTATTTTCAAATTTGCCGCGTCGTATCTTTAGTTTGAATTCTCAAACCAAGATACGACGGCTTTAGGCTTCGATCAGACAGGCGTACGGCTTCGTACGCCTTCGGATTGTAGGTGTAATACTTCCGCGCCTGCTGGGTGGAGCTTGCATCGTTTTCCGTGTCGGGTATGCTAATTAGCTGTTTACGGCGATCCACGAAGGTACGCGCGTTCGTCGCATTCTCTTACGTCGTTGCTAGTCGGCTTTTCCCGGCGGATAGTTACGGCTGCTATTTCATGGCTTAGATTTAGACTGCCCATGTTAAAGTATGGCCGTCGTGCCTGCGTCAAATGTTTAATTTTTTTTTTTTGCGTAAGTCGTCCGTGAATAGGAAAGGACGTAACGCACGTCGCCGTTTAAAAGATTACGTCGGTGCGACGTCATTTCGCGCAAAGCACGGCGGGAAATTTCAAAACAGAGCATGTGCAGTACGTTCGGCGCGGGAACGCACCTAATTTAAATGATACACTCCCCATTTGAATTAGGCGGGCTTGCGCCGGACGCATTTACGCTACGCCACCGCAAGTTTACAGGCAAGTGCTTTGTGAATCAAGCACTTGCGCTTAAAACTTGTGGCGGTGTAACGTAAATGGGATACGTTAGACCGCCGCAAATGTACCTGAATCTGGCCCTTAATTTTTTTAACAAAATGTACATTTTAAAAAGCTATGTCTCACACACAGCATAGGAAAACTTAGAATTACACCCCAAAACACAGTTTGCTATGCCTCCCGAGTATGGGGGTAGCACATGTGTTAGAATTGTTCACAGCCCTGTCACAGGGAGAGGCCCAAAATCCAAGGAGCACATTCAGGCTTTCTAAGGGCCTTAATTTATGCATGTAATTTCCTGACTACCTATCACATTTTTGGAGGGCCTGGAGCACCAGGACAGTAGAAACAACCATAAAATTAGCAGATTTTGAAAAGGAAACAGCTTTAACCAGCTTCTTTTGTTCAATGTGTATACCATGTTATGGACTATGCATTTCTTTTACATGGACCAGACCAGTAGAGTAGAAATTTGTGTCCACTTATCTCTAACTAATCTGCTTATACATTCTGCAACGAATATGAAGGTAAATTCTTACCTTATTCTCAATGAAGTGGTGGGGAATGACCTGGAGGCAAAAGTTAACATAGCACAGTTCAAAAATATCAACATGTTCTATTTAGAGGAATGTGCCAAAATTACTCCAAGCCAGTGTATGAAAATGATTAACAGATACAGGAAACATTTGATTGATTTCTAACAGAAATACCAACAGTTACAAAGTTTTCACAAAGTTTTTGTTTTAGTAAATTAATTATTTTTTCAATGTTCTGTAAAATACCTGTAATAAATAAATAAAGCAATTTTATGCCAATAATTTGACCATACACATTTACATAGTAATTTAGGCTTTACAAAGTTTGAGATTTCAAGATCGGAGCTTAAATTACAACTTGTCTAGCAATCCAAGCCATGTGTCTGATCTCTAGAACCAGGACGATCCAAAAGATCAACGGAATGCCACATTCAGGGTTAGTTTAATTTCTGATATTACAATGCTGAGGAAACCTGTTAAATTCTTTCAGCATATTTTGTTTGCTGAATTATTTAGTATACACACTCTGCTGCAGGCTGAACTAGACAGAGGGTTCATCATCGGCCCCTTCTTACAGTCACATTTTCAGACCTTGAGATTCAGCCCTATTGAGCTTATCAAGGGAAAGTTCTCCAATAAACATTGCTCAGTGTACGATCTGTCTCCGCCTCATTCTTCTCATCTCCCAAGTCCGAATTCCCTGATTCCTTCCGAGGAATTGTCCCTCAAGTAAGCGTCAGTCGACTTGGCCATCCAGGCCATCATTAAAATAGGTACTGGCGCCTGGCTGTCTAAAGCAGACATCTCAGATGCATTCAAACTCCTGCCTATCAAGCCATCCCTCTGGCAATGACATGGCATTAAATGGAGCTTCCCTGTCATGGACATGCAATAATGACAGCTTACCTTCTCCTTATGTGTCTATTAGAGGCCTGACTCTTCTGGCTGCCTTTTTATCATCTCTCCTCCCTGTATGGCCCCACCCCAGGCCATCCCAGGAAGTCTATATTAACTGTTGCACTGCAGGTCTGCTTTGCTGTTCAACTTTGTTTGTTAGCTTGTTCCTGTCTGCCGTGTACTACGTTTACCTTTCTGTGTACCGAATTTTGTCTCGTCTCTGACTACTCCTGTTTGCCTGTGACCCTGACCTTTTGGTCTGTCCCTTGGTTACCCTTGTCTGCCTGTTGTCCTGACCTCGGCTTACCCATCACTATCCCTTGTGTCCTCAGTGACTGCTACCCCTCCCTCTCTAAAGAGCGTGACCTGGGGGACCCCAGGGGCCGCGACCAAGTTTCATTTGCAGTGAAGGCCATCCTCACCACCAGAGGTTCTGGTGAACACCTGCTGGACCTTAGACTCCGTGCCCTGGGGAATCTTGGGTTCACGTTTCCTGTCCATTTGCAGCAGTCTGCTATTGGGTTCACTACCTTGCGGTGCACCCCTGTCTCCATCGGGGTGCATTTGTCACCTGGCCACAGGTGATCTGGCATTCCCTACTGTATAAAAAAACATTGATTGACTGTACATACCCTTTCTTCTTGACTCAAAGAGAAGTCAAAGCCCTGTGTACAGCCTGGGACTCCCCTACTATTCCTTAGCCACTTTTCAGTAGATAATGTGAGATTCTCTTGTATATAAAAATAATAAATCCAGAGGATGGTGTCTTTTCTTGGAATGGTAAATGTTTGCAAATAATTACAGCATATGTGCTTTATCAATCAGGTAAAGAAAAAAGGTGGTACATACACAATGATCTGGTAACCATTAGGATTGAAGATTGGCAACTCAACCTCCATGTTTTTCCATGTATGCAGTCTAATTCCGCCTACACACGATTGGAAATTCCAACAAGAAAAGTTTGATGTGAGCTTTTGGTCAGAAATTCCGACCGCTTGTAGGACTTTTTCTGTTGGAATTTCCGACAGCAAAAATTTGAGCACTGGTTCTCAAATTTTCCGACGGGAAAAGTTCTTGTCGGAAATTCTGATCGTCTGTATGCAATTCCAACGCTCAAAAATCCTACGCATGCTTGGAATCAATTTGAACTCATCGTAGTGTTGTACGTCACCGCGTTTTTTACAGTCTGACTTTTGTGTGACCATGTGTTTGCAAGTGTGAGCCAGTCGGAAAAAAATCCATGTTTTTCTTGTCGGAATTTCCAATCGTGTGTACGCGGCATAATTGTTTAACAAAGCACAGTTTAACAGAAGCCACTTAATTTAAAAAAAGGAAATTAATCTAAGTCAACTTCAAAAGAGAACACTTTTTTTTATCCCCAATAAATGTAATTATTACATGGTTCATAGTAGTAAGTCAGATTGAAAAAACACAAACGTCCATCTAGTTCAACTAATAGAAAAAATAAATACATAGTAAGCCTACATTATACACAATACTATACCCACAGTAGTGCTGGACATTTGTAGTTTGCATGTATCAGCTGCTTACTCATATTGATTTTCTTGTGTATCAAATCATGATGGTTTGTTCCAAAGGATAATGAATAACATAAATACAGAATGTAGGAAAAAAAAACATTCTGACTTAGGTTTGTGGTACAAAATAGAATTTTGTGGATAAGTATCAATTGTCAGAGGCACCTCACCCCAATAAGTAATGAAAAGTAAAAAAGGGCAAAGAAGGGTACCAAAGGGACCCAGGGGCTGTTGTAATGGTGCAGATAGAGATTCACACAATCAAGGTTTTATATAAAAATAGAAAAAAACATTTTAATGAGACAATTATATGACATAGATATGATAAATAAATCTAAATCTTGATTAAATACACAATATGGAATCAAGACAAAGTTTTTTCTATTTTTATATAAAACCTTGATTGTGTGAATCTCTATCTGCACCATTACAACAGCCCCTGGGTCCCTTTGGTACCCTTCTTTGCCCTTTTTTACTTTTCATTAGGTTTGTGGTAGTTTATTAAATTCAGATGTTTGTCATGTGTATTAGCAAAGTGCTTTGGATGAAGACAAATAACCATTTGATGCTAACCCCTGTGTGTGCTCTCTCTAATCATACATTTGCAATACTCTACCTCTATAGGGATAGATAAGCAAGACTGAAGAATGGTGGGTCTGAGATCACAAGACAAGAGTTGGAAGCAGACCGCCAAATATGATTTTCAAACAGGCTTTTTAAATTTGTTGCTGCAGAAGGTTACCTCCTCAGGATGAGAAAGCATCCCCCTACCACCACAACTACATGGCATTGAGCCAGAATAACAGTGGCTCAGCCTATGTGCTTTTCCTGTACAAGGCAGAGGGATCTGTGATTAGTTAAAAGGATCTAGGGCAGTTAGTGACCTATATTTTGAGATTCCTTGACAAGTGGTGTGAGAGCTGATGGCTGTGGTGTTGGAGCATTATTTTGTCTATTTCCTAAAAATCTTAGGAGTCATCAGGGCTCAAGTCCTGCAGGGAACGCGTGGAAACGGACTTCCTGCACTTTTTTCACAGCAGGAACTCGGTTCCCTTTGCAGGACTAAAGCAGCCTGAGCCAATCGTTCACTAAGCGGCAATGCCCAGCTCGAGTCACTGTCGGGCAGACGAACCTTAGTAATCCTTTATGTTACTGGTCGCTTCCTGTATATGGATTCATCAGGTGGTGTGCGGGTATTCTGTCACTTCCTCGATGCCGCAATGTCTCCTGGGAGCTTTTGTCATTGTTCCCAGGAGACATTGCGGAAGTCTGCCGCGAGTTATTGCGGGATTTAGAAAGAACTTGCTTAAGCTCCCAGGAGACATTACGGCATCGAGGAAGTGACGGAATACCCGCACACTACCTGATTAATCCATATACAGGAAGCGGCCAGTAACATAAAGGATTACTAAGGTACAGTGGATCGGAAAAAAAACAACATGCGGTTTAGTAATTATGCATATGAGCGTATCATTTTTTTTTTTGGTGTAGGAGTGGATCTTAGGTGGGAGTTCCCACACTTTTTTCCCCAGGACTTGACCCCTGGGAGTCATATCTATGAAATATGATGGCTTATTGTCTACTTGTAGATAGTAGACTTTGCAAATTGCTGAGACTTATTTGAATGGCCCTGTCAGGGTGAAGGTTAGCTGTCACTGACAAGACTCTGATGGAAGACTACCATTGTCTGGCTTTCAGATGTGGTGTTAATTCTTGGCAGGCATATCACGGAGTCTGATGATGCACAGGTGTGCTCTAATTCTGGACTCTGGGAGTCAAACAATGGCTTTCTCTACGGCAGAATGGCAACCTCAACTTTGACAAGAACATCATGGTTTTCTGATGTGTCGGGGGCTCCACAGGAGACTGAAACTAATGTGCAAGAATTCAGATATACCTAAATTTGACTTTAAGTGATAGTTAAATAAAATTAATCTCTGTGAAATTTAGCTGTACCATGAGTTATGTTAGTGTAGTATGAAACAATGAATAAGGAATTAGCTCAGGTATTCCAGAAAACCAACTACTGTCATTAAAACACATTACTCTTTGCTATATTGTTTCAGCACATGTTTTATGATATGGCACTTATTATTATCAAATGTAACACATTAATACATTAATTGAAAAAGCATTGCTACTCTGTCTAGACAGCTCTCTAAGATCATTGCATCCTCATCTGCAAAATGATTTGCTGGTGTTAGGTTTTACTGTGGTAAAACATGGAGTGGGCTTTGGCTGGGAGAAGATACTGTATATTGTGAAGACCGCAAGGAATAAAACTGTACTTTAGGACAAGCATCTCATCTTTATATTCCTTGTTAAAAAATAAAAAAAAATCAGTTACTCTGTGCGCATTTTAGTATGCTTCAGTTATTTCAACCTATTTTTTCTTTACATAGATCACTGGTCATGAACTGCAACACATCACAAGACGCTGAGGGGAGAGAAACACAGAGAGAGCCTGGGGGAGTAAAATTCCTCCAAGATTCCTCCCTGGAAATGAACCAAGATGTGATATAAACCTAGAAAAGCAAGGTTGTTTTTAAGGATATTGCGTTTCTCAACTATTTTTGCTAAAAGCTGTGCCAAAAAACTTTACATTTATTGTGTTAGTAAAATAGTAACAAATGTACATAGCACACTGATGTGTGCCTCTGTACATTGTTTCAGCTCAAAATTATTAACAGAGGCTAATTACAGAATTAAAAATATTACCTTGATGCATGTGCAGAGTAGGGATGAGCCGAACCCCCCCCCCCCCCCTGTTCGGTTCGCACCAGAACCTTCGAACGGACCGAACGTTCGCGCGAACATTTAGAACCCCATTGACGTCTATGGGACTCGAACATTCGAATTCAAAAAGTGCTAATTTTAAAGCCTAATATGCAAGTTATTGTCGTAAAAAACAGGTTTGAGAACCCGGGTCTTGCCCCAGGGAACATGTATCAATGGAAAAAAAGTTTTAAAAACAGTCGTTTTTTTCTGGAGCAGCGATTTTAATGATGCTTAAAGTGAAAAAAAAATTGAAAAATTCCGTTAAATATCGTACCTGCTGGGTGTCTATAGTATGCCTGTGAAGTGGCACGTGTTTAGAATAGGGATGAGCCGAACAACCCCCCGTTCAGTTCGCACCAGAACCTTCGAACAGACCGAACGTTCGCGCAAACATTTAGGCTCGGATTCTCAAATGAGTTACGCCGGCGTATCTCCAGATACGCCGTCGGAACTCTGAGTCCGAGCCGTCGTATCTATGCGCCTGATCCTCAGAATCAGTTACGCATAGATTTGTATTAGATCCGACCGGCGTAAGTCTCTTACGCCGTCGTATCTTAACTACATATTTACGCTGGCTGCTAGGGGCGTGTACGCTGATTTACGCCTAGAAATATGTAAATCAGCTAGATACGCGAATTCACGAACGTACGCCCGGCCGACGCAGTACAGATACGCCGTTTACGTTAGGCTTTTCCCGGCGTAAATTTACCCCTGCTATATGAGGCGTAGATGCGGCGTACCAATCTTAAGTATGGACGTCGTTCCCGTGTAAAATTTTGAAAATTTTACGTTGTTTGCGTAAGTCGTTCGCGAATAGGGCTGGGCGTCATTTATGTTCACGTCGAAAGCATTGGCTTCTTGCGGGTTAATTTGGAGCATGCGCACTGGGATACTTTCATGGACGGCGCATGCGCCGTTCGTAAAAAGCGTAATTTACGTGGGGTCACATAAAATGTACATAACACACTCCCACATCTACCACATTTGAATTAGGCGGGCTTACGCCGGCCTATTTACGCTACGCCGCCGCAACTTTCGTTTGAGAATACGGCACTTGCCTGTAAAAGTTGCGGAGGCCTAACGTAAATAGGATACGTTACGCCCGCACAAAGATACGCCTTTCTACGTGAATCCGGGCCTTAGAACCCCATTGACGTCTATGGGACTCGAACGTTCGAATTCAAAAGTACTCATTTTAAAGCCTAATATGCAAGTTATTGTCGTAAAACGTCTTTGAGAACCCGGGTCTTGCCCCAGGGAACATGTATCAATGTAAAAAAAGTTTAAAAAAAAGTCGTTTTTTCAGGAGCAGTGATTTTAATGATGCTTAAATAAAAAAATAAAAATATGAAAAATTCCTTTAAATATTGTACCTGCTGGGTGTCTATAAAATGCCTGTGAAAACGTCTTTGAGAAACCGGGTCTTGCCCCAGGGAACATGTATCAATGGAAAAAAAGTTTTAAAAACTGTCGTTTTTTTTTCATATGATGTCCAGTCTGAAGGACGAAAGGTCCCTGCTGACGTCATATTACTATGACTCGGTAGGGAAGAGGTTAAGAGTGGTGTTTAACAACCTCAACGTGCCCATAGCCGAACATAACGTGGAAGGCCTGGCACATCCCATTACCTTCTTAGACATCACTCTGGATACGTGTGCCATACAGGCCAGCCTGCTTTCTGACATACTGGCCCATATCAGGTCGGTCATCCATGACTTTACCCTGTTGCAAGGGTGTACTAAGAGACAGCTGCAGTCCTTGTTAGGGATGCTCAAATTTGCTATGAGAATTATTCCTCAGGGGCGGTCTTTCATCTCATGGCCCTTGGTTTTTCTTGCTCAAGTGCAAGACCCTGATCAAATTTTCTAGTTAGACCCAGCAGTGATAGCGGACTTAGCAATGTGGGATGAGTTCCTCACCAACTGAAATGGCATATCGATGTTTATCCCATCAGCATCAGCTTGGTTACCCAAGGTACAGTAGGTGAACCCGATTTTGTGTCAATCTCGCTCTCTTTCTCGGCGAGATTGAGCACCTACGAGCCCCATCGCGGGAGCCAGCGCCGAGCTGGCTTGCCGCGATGGAGACAGAGCCGTCATAGAAGCGACGGGAGATCCGACTTGGATTCCCGCCAATTCTACACGCGTGCGGCGTTTGTTATGAATCCTGAGGGGGAAGTCCCCGCCGGATTTTAAATAAAAATCCGGCATGGGTCCCCCCCTCAGGAGCATACCGGGCCCTTAGGTCTGTTATGGGTTGTAAGGAGAGCCCCCCTACGCCGAAAAAAACGGCGTAGGGGGTCCCCCTACAATCCATACCAGACCCGTATCCAAAGCACGCTACCCGGCCAGCCAGGAAGGGAGTGGGGACGAGCGAGCGCCCCCCCCCCTCCTGAGCCGTACCAGGCTGCATGCCCTCAACATGGGGGGGTTGGGTGCTCTGGGGCAGGGGGGCGCACTGCGGCCCCCCACCTCAGAGCACCCTGTCCCCATGTTGATGAGGACAGGGCCCCTTCCCGACAACCCTGGCCGTTGGTTGTCGGGGTATGCGGGCGGGAGGCTTATCGGAATCTGGGAGCCCCCTTTAATAAGGGGGCCCCCAGATACCGGCCCCCCCACCCTAAGTGAATGAGTATGGGGTACATCGTACCCCTACCCATTCACCTGCAAGAAAAGTGGTAAAAACACAAATAAACCACACAGTGTATTAAAATATTTTATTTTTCTGCTCCGGAGGCCGCCCCCTGTCTTCTTTATTAGCTATTTTACCAGGGGGGGCTTCTTCTTTGACATCTTCGGGTGGGTGGGGGCCGCCGTCTGGTTCTCTTCCACCGCCGGGGGGGGGTGGCTTTTAAAAAAGCCCCCACCCCCCCCGGCGGGTTTCCTCCGGCGTCTTCGGCGGGGCTCTTCTTCTTCCGCTATCCCGACGGGTCTTCTCCGCTATCCGGGGGGTCTCGCCGCTCTCCGCTGTTGACTCGTCGCACCCCGGTTCTTCGTCTCGCAGTCCGGTCCCTTCTTCCGTGCTGTACGTCTTCTTCCGCGCTGTGACGTCATGTTCTTCACTTCTCTTCTTCTCCCGATGTTGACTCGCCGGTCCTCCTCGCTGAAATGACGGATGCGCGCCTTGCATCGGACCTATATAGGCCTCACAGTCCCATCATGCTCTGTACCTACCCATGTGATACCTACCACGTGGTAGGTATCACATGGGTAGGTACAGAGCATGATGGGACTGTGAGGCCTATATAGGTCCGATGCAAGGCGCGCATCCGTCATTTCAGCGAGGAGGACCGGCGAGTCAACATCGGGAGAAGAAGAGAAGTGAAGAACATGACGTCACAGCGCGGAAGAAGACGTACAGCACGGAAGAAGGGACCGGACTGCGAGACGAAGAACCGGGGTGCGACGAGTCAACAGCGGAGAGCGGCGAGACCCCCCGGATAGCGGAGAAGACCCGTCGGGATAGCGGAAGAAGAAGAGCCCCGCCGAAGACGCCGGAGGAAACCCGCCGGGGGGGTGGGGGCTTTTTTAAAAGCCACCCCCCCCCGGCGGTGGAAGAGAACCAGACGGCGGCCCCCACCCACCCGAAGACGTCAAAGAAGAAGCCCCCCCTGGTAAAAGAGCTAATAAAGAAGACAGGGGGCAGCCTCCGGAGCAGAAAAATAAAATATTTTAATACACTGTGTGGTTTATTTGTGTTTTTACCACTTTTCTTGCAGGTGAATGGGTAGGGGTACGATGTACCCCATACTCATTCACTTAGGGTGGGGGGGCCGGTATCTGGGGGCCCCCTTATTAAAGGGGGCTCCCAGATTCCGATAAACCTCCCGCCCGCATACCCCGACAACCAACGGCCAGGGTTGTCGGGAAGGGGCCCTGTCCTCATCAACATGGGGACAGGGTGCTCTGAGGTGGGGGGCCGCAGTGCGCCCCCCTGCCCCAGAGCACCCAACCCCCCCATGTTGAGGGCATGCAGCCTGGTACGGCTCAGGAGGGGGGGGGGGGGCGCTCGCTCGTCCCCACTCCCTTCCTGGCTGGTCGGGTAGCGTGCTTTGGATACGGGTCTGGTATGGATTGTAGGGGGACCCCCTACGCCGTTTTTTTCGGCGTAGGGGGGCTCTCCTTACAACCCATAACAGACCTAAGGGCCCGGTATGCTCCTGAGGGGGGGACCCATGCCGGATTTTTATTTAAAATCCGGCGGGGACTTCCCCCTCAGGATTCATAACAAACGCCGCACACGTGTAGAATTGGCGGGAATCCAAGTCGGATCTCCCGTCGCTTCTATGACGCGCTTGCTGGGATGTGCTGTCACTATTCCAGTGAGTGTGAGATGTCGGCGAGATCTCGGCACCCTGTCGCCGAGTATCAGCGCGACGCTGTCCTGCTAAAAGCACAATATCACAAACACCTACTGTAGTCACAGATGCTGCAGCCTCCACAGGCTTTGCTGCAATTTTTGTCCATTACTGATACGCTTGGCCTTGGCCTCTAGAAATCTTCCTAATCCTCATGCCCTGGAGAAAAGTCAGCTGACATTAGGCACGTCCTAGCCTTTGTATCGTATTGCCATATGCAGCTGGCTATTTCTCATAACACTATCAGGCTATACCTAGCCGGCATCCAGCATTTTCTGACCTTACGGAACCCCGGAAAACAATCTGTGTTCACGGCCCATACAGTGAAATTCTGAAACATCAGCCAGTAGCCAACGGCAAACGCTTGCCCATCACAAGTGCCATCTTATGGACATGTTTGAAATCCTTGCACATTCCCCATTCAGGGTTTTGTCTAGTCATCCAAGTGGCCATCTACCTGGCCTTCTACTGTTTTCTCCGGCCTAGTGAATTCACCTATAGTGGCACTGGCAGCCAGATACTATACAGACACCACCTGACTCGCTTTTAAAACCATTATGTCCTTCATATTACGGTCTCCAAAACTCAACAATCGAGACACAGGGTCGACATCACCTCTTTCAGACTAACAACGCCTGGTTCCCTGTAATGATACTCGACCAACTACTGTCTCACCTACCCAGCCAATCAGACTCTAGCCCATTGCTGCCTTTTCTGACCAGCCCACTGAGTACCTGCCAATTCAGCAGGCACGTTAGGATCCTACTATTCAACTTGGGCCTTGACCCCGGACAATACTCCGGACATTACTTCTGGATCGGTGCAGCCTCAGCTGCATCTCAGCACGGAGTGCCAGACCATGTGATCAAGAAATTAGGCAGATGGAAATCTACCTGCTTCACTAGATACATTCCTCGGGTGGAAAAGGCACAAGCATTTACCCAGCTTGCTCAAAGATGACAGAATCAATAAAGATTTACTTCCCTATCTCTGTGTTTTTGCCCCCCTTTTTTTGGCATACCGACCACACAACCAAGGTATACCCCAGGTGTATGTTATGTTGTAAGAATTGTCGTGTGTTTATGTGATGCATATTTGCCTTGGTCATACGGCCATAACCAGCAATAAGAAGGCCAGTATGGTGGCCTGAATTTATAGGTGGAGCCCGGGGTATATTCAAGCAGACATTGGGGTGCTTTCATCATGCTCACAGTACTATTGCACTGAACATCACTTGCAAATCAACAACAATATTTTACAGTGTATCAAACACTGTGAGCAGCAGAAGAATGCTAAGACTCAATAAAATCACCTTTTCAATGTATTACATATACACTGGGGCCCAATGAAAAAGAGCAAGTTTTTGCACCTATTATCAATTTTTACTGCACGTTCGGTTGAACCTTTATTATTGATGATCGGAGGCCACGATGTACATCTAATAAGGATTTTTCCAGCCATCGACATATTGGTTATTTCCATCCATGCCTGTTTGACACATGGAAACCTAGGTTCCCCTGAGTCCATCTTTTCTGGTAAGCTCACAATCTTACCGGTGGCGGGTCATCACACCTTACACAAGAATTCACGATTTTTTGTTCACAAGAAACACTTGGAATTATTCCTCTCCTCCAGTTATTCTTTTGACACTTGGTGGACTATTTATTTCTTTATGGACTTTTAGGTTATACACGTATACACCCATTTTTGTTTTTGCTTCTTCCAACCAGCCGTGTTAGTAGCTACATTGTATATTGGCAGCGCAGGGTTATTTACGCCATTTATATTTAAGCAGACCACTTGCCCATGCTCCTTGTCAGTTCCAGTGCGCGAAACCCTCCCTCATATCCACTTTTTAGGGCACTTCTCAGCACATTGTTCTCCACATTCATCCATTACTTATCTTGGGTATGCCCCCTTTTCTTGGCATACCGACCAGACGACCAAGGCACACATCAGGTTTATGTTATTTTGTTAGTCTTGTCGCGTGTTTATGATCCAAATTTTTCAGTCATAGGGCCCTGACCATAAATGTATATAGATATCTATCTATATAGATATCTATATATATAGATAAATATATAGATCTATCTATCTATATATATACTGTATACTGAATATATATACAGCCCTCAAATTTTCAACTCCCCTACTCGCATTTTGCGAGTGGAAAATGAGGGCTTGTGAGTTGGGCTGCTTGGGAGTGAGAGGACGAGCACCGCCGGCGGGGTTGATCGAAAGCCGCTCTCCCAGCGATCGCCCCGGTGGAAGAGAGCATGGAGGAGGAGGAGAGCCACGGGATCGCAGGGCGGTATAGCACGCTGTTACAGCTTACATTGAAACTGTCTCACACAGCCCCGCCTCCTTCTTACCCTGCACCTGTGATAGACAGAATGCGGGTCCAATGATGGGATGTGTTCTGTGTATCACAGGCGCGGGGTCAGAAGGAGGTGGGGATGTGTGTGATGGCAAGCAGAGCAGAGAAAGTTGTAATGCAAGCTGTAACAGTGTGCTATATCGTTCTGTGATCCTGTGGCTCTAATCTTCCTCCAGTCATGATCCGGCCGCCCTCTTACTTCCTCTGCCCTGGCGAGGCTGCAATGTGGGCCACAGTGAGGCTGCAATGTAGAGCACAGTGAGGCTGCAATGGGGCACAGTGAGGCTGCAATTGGGGCACAGTGAGGCTACAATTTGGGCACAGTGAGGCTGCAATTTGGGGCACAGTGGGGCTGCTTAGATTTTTTCATTTTTCTTTTTTTTATAAATATGCAAAGATTTTAAACAAACTTCTTTCACGTTGTCATTATGGGATATTGTTTGTAGAATTTTGAGGGAAATAAGGATTAATCTGGGCTGACGATCCCTGTGGAGGCCTGCTGAGGCCTAGCTGACGGCGGCCATCTTGCCGGACCTGGAACTCGCGGCCGTGAAATCCCCATCCAGGGCTCCGGAGTACAGACAGGCCTGCCATCCCTGTACATCCCATCCCTTCCTCACCTCCTTCTGGGATCTGGGCGGCTGCTGGGCCTGTCTGCGGCCTGCTGGGGCCTGGTGAAGGCTGCCATTTTCCCAGGCCCCATCCTGCTGAACTGCTAGGGCCTCCGCATATCCTGGGCCTGGGTGCACAGCTCCCACATCTCTGCCCTCCGCTCCTTCTTCCTGCTGGAGGATATTGCCTACCCCCTTGCAGCCACCACCCCGGGCATGGGCGCTGTGGATTCCCCCTCTCTGTGCCTTCACCTGCGCAAATGCCAGCAAAAAAGGCGCATCTTAAGTCAGCTAAGTCCACTCCGCAGCAGAAACCGCTAGCCCCCCCTCGTCACATCCAGACGCCGTTTTGGTTGGGAGGCTACAGGCCCTACTGGCCGATTTGGAGATGGAGCCCGGGGACGCTCCGGTGGTGACGACATCAGCTCCCATACCACAAGATAGTTATTTGATGCACGGTTCATACATATCCTGAACTCCCTATGCCATTATCCTCCTTTTCACACATGCCGGAGCTACGGCAAGCACACCCTTACGCTGGATACCCATTTACCCCTTGCAGCTTGACTCTGCTTAGATCACCAGATGTTCCCTGACCTGTTACTCCTACACCTGTTTGGAGAAACCCTATCATAGGGTTGAGCCTGCAGCTTAGTTTAGTGCTGCAGAGGACTGTATTGTGGCCTAATTCTCAGGTTAGCTATACAGGTACTGTGTTTTTGTTTTTGGGTAAAGAACGCTTCCTGACCTCCATGATGTTCTGGGGGGTAGGGGGGATAGGTAGGATAAGCACCTGGTGCTTGGGAAGTTATAGTTTTGCTTTTGCTATTGTGTTAGTTTACATGTGTGTTTTGTGTTTCACGTACAATGGCTCATGCTCCACTGCTTCTCACCGGGTGCCACCTGCTCTATGTGGCGTCACGTGATCAGGATTCCTTTTCCGTGGTATCCTGGAACGTGCGTGGCCTCAACTCTAAGTTTAAGAGGGCGCTTCTATTTCAGTATATCAAACAATACAATCCAGCTGTCCTGGTCCTGCAGGAGACACACCTGGTGGGCAGTAAGCTCATGGCTTTGAAAAGGGTACAGAAAGCCTTTCATGCCTCCTCCTCAACATATGCAAGGGGAGTTTCCATCTTGGTACATAAGTCTCTCCCATGTGTCATAGAGGCGGTTCACACAGACCCGCTGGGTAAATTTGTTATATTTGTACTCACGCTATGGCAGCACAGGTATGCTCTTGCAGGTATATATGTGCCACCACCCTTTAAATCTGAAGTTCTGTATAGTATACTGGAGAGGATCACCACCTACTGTCCTGCAAAAATTGTACTACTGGGCGACTTTAGCGCCATTCTTTCCCCTGATTTGGATAGACCATTGCAACCTAAGTCCTTCACTGGGCAGTTGTCTAATTGGGCATTATCTGCAGGTGTAACGGAAGTCTGGAGGTGGAAATTCCCATCCACTAAAACCTTTTCATGTTTTTCTACCACTTACAAAACCGCCTCCAGAATTGATTATGCTTTTGCTAACCCCTTAATGCTGATGGACGTTCTAGACGCATCTTATTTGTCCAGTGGTCTCTCTGACCACAGCCCCCTGCAGATCACCCTGCGCATCTCTTCCTCTCATAGTGGCTCTATGTGGCGGCTTGGTGGGCAGTGGATTTCCCTACATGATATAGCGGAACAGGCCCCCTTAGCCCTACGTGCTTACTGGGACTCTAATGAAGGGTCAACCTCTCCTGAGATAGTCTGGGATGCTTTCAAGGCATTCACAAGGGGCCATTACATCTCAGCCATCAAGGTGGTCAGGGTACAGAAAACTGCTGCCACGGTGGCATTGGAGAATGGGGTGGAGTTGGCTTCCGCCCACTATGGATTGGATCCCTCCGCCTCAAACTTTGATGCGTTGCAGGCATCTAAACACAGCCTTCACCCTCACGTAACAGAGGTTACTAGATTAGAACTGTTTCATACGAAGACAACGTTTTTTGAACAGGGGGACAGGAATGGCAGACTGTTGGCAATGATGTCCCACCATGACACCCCGAGTACAGTGATTCCTGAGCTCACCTCTCCCACGGGTGAGGCCATCTCATCTCCCGAAGCCATTTTGCTAGCGTTCCGTGACTTTTACCAATCCTTATACGCCACCACATTGCCGACGGGTTTAGACCCAGAGGAACTGGAACTCCTCCTAGATCCAATAGCCCTTGGTTGGCTCTCCGATTCGGAGAGATCACATCTAGTTGCCCCAATAACCGCCGAGGAGGTTCTTGCTGTGATTAATTCCCTGTCCACTGGCAAGGCTCCTGGCCCTGATGGTCTTCCGGTTGATTTTTATGTAGCACATGCAGCATGTTGGCTCCCTGACTGGCTGCCCTGTTTTCGGGGAACTATATCGAATGCCTTTGCAAAATTCAGATACACCACGTCTTCATGCCTTCCTTTATCTAGATGGCAGCTCACTTCTTCATAGAAGGTTAATAGATTGGTTTAGCAAGAATGATTTTCATGAATCCATGCTGATTTCTGCTAATGATACAATTTTCATTAGGAAAATCTTGTATATAGTCCCTTATTATCCCCTCCAAGAGCTTGCAAACTATTGACGTTAGGCTAACTGGTCCTTTTATAAATATTGGTGCTACATTGGCTTTTCTCTAATCAGCTGGTACCATTTCAGTCAGTAGATTAAAAATTAAAAATTAGGAACAATGGGCCAGATTCATGTAGAATCACGGCGGCGCCGTAACTTATCCTAGATAAGTTACACCGCCACAATTTTTCATCGCAAGTGCCGGATTTACCAAGCACTTGCGATGAAAACTACGCCCGCGGCCTCTGGCGCAAGGCGGGCCAATTTAAATGGGCGTGTGCCATTTAAATTAGGCGCGCGCCCGCGCCGGACCTACCGCGCGTGCTCCGTTTCCGAACTCCCGCCGTGCTTTGCGCGCTGTGACGTCATTTTTTTGAACGGCGACGCTGTGAAGACTGAGGAGAAGAATACATTCAAAACCTTTGCTATCTTTCCATTCTTTGTAAGCAGAATCCCTTCAACATTCTTTATGGGGTCGATATGATCTGTCGGCCAATGTAAGTGTCCTCTTTTACTATTAATGCACTTAAAGAATTTCTTGAGATTTTTTTACTCTCCTCCGCTATGTGCCTTTTGTGTTCTATCTTAGCCGCCCTGATTGCATCCTTACATTTCTTATTGCATTCTTTGTACAGTTGGAATGCTGAAGATGACCCTTCAGCCTGGTATTTTTTGAAAATTTTCTCCTTTGCTTTAATATGCTGGAGTTAAGCCACCCAGGACTGTTTTTAGCTCTTTTAAATGTATTACCCATTGGGATGCACTGGCTAATAACCTTATTTAATATGCTCCTAAAACACACCCATTTTTTCTTTGTGTTCTTTGTTCCTAGGATTTTATACCATTTTATATCTTCTAGCAAGGAGCGTAGCTTATGGAAGTTGGCTCTTTTAAAATTCAGTGTCTTTGTATTCCCCTTGTGTTTCCTGCTTGTGTGATTTATACTGAAACGAATTGACCTGTGATTGCTGCTTCCTAAATTGCCCCTTTTTTCACATCTGTGAGCAGGTCTGTATTGTTAGTAATCAGTAGGTCCAGTAACGCATTGTTTCTTGTTGGTGCATTTACCATCTGACGCATGAAATTGTGCTGTAAGACATTTAGGAAATAGCGAGCCTTAGACAAAAGCGTGGTTCCCTCCACCCAGTCTATGGCTGGATAATTAAAATCCTCCATTATAATGACACTTCCCATTCTTGCCTCCATTCCAAGCTGTAATAGGAGGTCCGCTTCCCCCTGGTTAGGGGGCCTATAGCATACTCCCAGTATTACTTTCTCCTTGGTTTCCTCCCTCTGTAGCTCTACCCATAAGGATTCCACCTCCTCCCTTGCTCCATTAGTGATGTTGTCTCTCACATTCACCTGTACATCATTTTTAAATATACATGCATACACCTCCCCTTGAATGGTTGCCAGACAATCATGAGAGCTGTTGAACCAAGTCTCTGAAATTCCCAGAAGAATTGAAGCTGTTATAGCTGCAAAGGGTGGACCAACTTAATATAGAACCCTATGGACTAAGACTGGGATGCCATTAAAGTTTGTGTGTAAAGACAGGTGTCCCAATACTTTTTACAATACAGTGTATATTTTTTTTATGATATTGGTGCTATGGTTGCATTGTTATTGGCAATGTATTATCATAAAAACAAGATTAGTGTTCTGGCAGTCCAGTGCACACTATTTTCCTAATTCTAACTCTCATAACATTTGTTTCTTCTGTTTTCCCTGGCATTGGACTCATTAGAATTTTACACTGGGTGTCATCCAACCCAAGGCCAGTTGTGTCCATGGACTCCTGAGAACCAAAGCATTAGATAAAAAAGAAAGGTTTGGAAAACAGTTTTGTGTGTCTGTTTAAAAAAACAGAAGATAAGTTAATCTGAAAACACCTTTCTTTTTAATGAGGTTTCTGTGACAAATGAGCACAGTAATCGTTTTCACATGCATGACTCTATGGAAATCTTGTCTAAGACAATGGCCCCCGTTATAATGTTCTGCAGCTGCAAGTTTATCTATCAATAGTTATGGGGAATGAGCAACAACACTGAAGTCTGACCATCCTTCTTCCAGCTGTCCTGACATCTAGGAACTATACCAATGTGCTTTTCCCTAATAATTCTCCAGTAACATCTGCTACCAAACATGCTGACAGCCAGATGTTGAGGTTTATAATCACAGACAGTGAACCCAGGCTACACATCCTGCCGTTTAAGTACTCTACTAACCAAGCATGACTTGTATGTTCATCAATTACTCATCTATTCATAGTTGTTCCTCTTTTTGTTGTTGAGTTGGCCTTGTTTTCCACATTACTGACTTTAGCTTGACTGGGAACATTTATGTGTACACCTGCTCATTACACACTGGAGTTCCAGTCTGTTTCTCACTTCCTGCATACGAATAGATCATAATTATTTGCCTCAATTTTTTTTAATGAATTCTTTTATGAAGGTTTTCATCTGCCCTAGCACTTCTTTTGTATATAATAACAGATAGAACACATTGTAAATGTTTCCACGCTTGTCGATTCACTGAATTTGGGACTTTGGGGTTTTCCAATTGGGTTACCACTATTGAGGGGCGTATTTTTCAGTTTCATCCAAGATTCACACAACTTTCACCCACGATTCACACATGTAACAAAATGTGTGTATTTTAAATTTAGCTTTTGGGTGAAACATTCCTAAATATTATTCTCAATTGTTAGCCTAAGCCTTGATTATTTTGTATGGTATTTTTCTAGCCATAAAGCATTTTGTATTATGGATATCAGATGCAGTTCAAGCTAACATGACTTTTGCAGTTACAAACATTGGTAAGGCCCTAGTATCTGATTTGCAATATATTTTTCTTGAACTGCCAGACAGCAGTGGCGGCTGGTGCTCAACATTTTTGGAGGGGGCAAACAAACGAAAAAAATAAATAAAACAATTGCAGCCACACTGTGCCCATCAAATGCAGCCACTGTGCCCATCAAATGCAGCCACTGTGCCATGCCATCAATTGTCGCCACTGTGCCATGCCATCACTTGTCGCCACTGTGCCATCAATTGTCTCCACTGTGCCATGCCTTCAAATGCAGCCACTGTGCCATGCAACACAGCCACTGTGCCATCATTTATCACCACTGTGCCCATTAATTATCACCACTGTGCCATGCCATCAAACGCAGCCACTGTGCCATCAATTGTCGCTATTGTGCCATCAATTGTCGCCACTGTGCCATGCCAAACGCAGCCACTGTGCCTTCAATTGTCACCACTGTGCCCATCAATTGTCACCACTGTGCCATCAAACGCAGCCTCTGTGCCATGCCATCAATTGTTACCACTGTGCCTACATCAATTGTTACCACTGTGCCAACATCAATTGTCACCACTGTGCCCTTTAATTGTTGCCACTTGGCCCTTTAATTGTTGCCACTGTGCCCTTTAATTATTGCCACTGTGCCCTTTAATTGTTGCCACTGTGCCCTTTAATTGTCACCACTGTGCCCTTTAATTGTTGCCACTGTGCCCTGTAAAATGCTGCCCCCTTGCCCCCCCCCCGCCCGGCACTTACCTTTCTGGGGTCAGCCACACTCCTTCCACGGTCCCTCGATGTCTTCTTCCGCCCTCAATGACGCTTCAGCAAATCAGGTTACCGGTAACCAGAACCGGTGAACCTGATTGGCTGAGACGCCTGTCAGTCTTATCCAAGAAACGCACCCCCCGTGCGTCCCCTGGATAACTATTTGGAAGCCGATTACAGCCTGAGGGCTGTAATCAGAAAGCCTATCAGAGCCAACTGTTCTCATATTTGTCACGTAGCCATACGGGCTTTCAATGGAGATCACAAATGACCCCACATCAACAAGACATGGTGTACTGTGGTCACTGTTAAAAAAATTCCACCTGGGAAATACCTTGTAGATCTTTCACTTCACATACTGTCCTACGCCACCACCTTCCTTAAATCATAGGGACCTGGATATCTCTTAGGCCGGGTACTCACGACCAAACATGTATGGTGAAAGCGGTCCGTCGGACCGTTTTCACCATACATGTCTGCCAGAGGGCTTCTGTACGATGGTTGTACACACCATCGTACAGAAGTCCGCGCGTAAACAATACGCGGGGCGTGTCCGCGGTGTCGCCGCGTCGATGACGCGGTGTCGCCGCGACAATGACGCGGCGACGTGGGCGGCCCGCCTTTAAAATGCTTCCACGCATGCGTCGAAGTCATTCGACGCATGCGAGGGACGGCGGGCGCCTGGACATGTACGGTAGGTCTGTACTGACGACCGTACATGTCCGAGCGGGCAGAATTCCAGCGGGCTGTTTTAAAACAAGTCCAGGAATATTTGTCTGCTGGGAAAAGGCCCGGCGGGCAAATGTTTGCTGGAATTCGGCCCGCTCGCGCCCACACACGACCAAACATGTCTGCTGAAACTGGCCTGCGGGCCAGTTTCAGCAGACATGTTTGCTCGTGAGTATGGGGCCTTATGGGTTCTTGCAGCTGGACAGCTGATGATGCAGAGCCAGATGAATGAAGATGCTGATGAATATGGAAGTCAATGCCTCCTGAGATATGTGAAGTTGCTATCCCAGGGAGCTGCAAGAAGAAGATTTGTGGCATTCTTACTGAGGCACATTGACCATGAGAAAAAAAGCAAAAACATTTTTGTAAAAGTCAGCTTTTTTTCGATTATGGCAGGGGTTGTGGGTGAAGGTTAGAACATTTATTTTTGATTGAAGATCAGTTTTAAAGCGGAGCTCCACCCTAAAGTGGAACTCCAGCTGATCGGAACCCTACCCCCTCTGGTGTCACATTTGACACCTTTCAGGGGGGAGGGGGTGCAGATACCTGTCTAAAGACAGGTATTTGCACCCACTTCCGGACACACAGTCTCGGGCAGACTGCGGGCATGACATCACCTCCCGTCCCCCCCATTGTGTTCTGGGAACACTCGGCTCCCAGAACACAGCAGGAGCCAATCGGCAGGCGTAGCGTGACTCGTGCATGCGCCGTAAGGAACCAGGCAGTGAAGCCGGAGCGCTTCACTTCCTGGTTCCCTCACCGAGGATGGTGGGGGGGCAGCAGAGTGACAAGCGATCACTCGTCCTATGCTGCGGACGGCGCTGGACTCCAGGACAGGTAAGTGTCCTAATTTTAAAAGTCAGCAGCTGCAGTATTTGTAGCTGCTAGCTTTTAATATTTTTTTTTTCAGCGGACATCCGCTTTAAAGTCTGTTTAAAAACTAGATGTCAATTAAAGACTACCCTGTCCACAGGGTGATAATACTGCTGCACGATTTCACCCTGCTAAAGGAAGTAGAATAATAACTGATCTACTAGCAAGATCAATTTGTGTCATGTTAATGGAGGACTCAATAAATAAAAAAATGCTGTTTTATGTTAATGACTAGTGACCCGACGTGTTTGACGTTTTTAACGAACGGCGCATGCGCCGTTCGTGGACATATCCCAGTGCGCATGCGTAGGATAGAATGCCTAAGATACGTCGAACACTGCCTACGACGTGAACGTAACTTACGCACAGCCCTATTCGCGTACGACTTACGCAAACGACGTAAAAAGATAGGCCTGTTCCGACGTCCATACCTTGCATGGGCTGCGCCACCTAGGGAGCAGCTTTATCTTTACGCCTGCGTATCTCTTACGTAAACGGCGTAACTAATTGCGACGGGCGCGCGTACGTTCGTGAATCGGCGTATCTTGCTCATTTGCATATTCAAAGCTGCAAACAATGGAAGCGCCACCTAGCGGCCAGCGTAAATATACACCCTAAGATACGACGGCGTAGGAGACTTACGCCACTCGTATCTTAGCCTAATTTAAGCGTATCTGGTTTCCAGAATACGCTTAAATTTACGACGGCGTAGATTCAGAGTTACGACGGCGTATCTACTGATACGCCGCCGTAACTCTCTGTGAATCTAGCTATGTATGTTTGTATTACACTTGTGAAATATTTCTTCTTGTCTAAAACCAACTTGCATACTACTTTTTTGTTATATAATGAAACAAGTACATCAAAATTCCTTGGCCTCAGGTCCCCCAAACACAAAACTCTGCTTTAATGCACAATAAACTTGCACGCACACCAAGCCTGGCTCTCCATGTTAATGTGACATGGTGATGCAAAGTCTACTGCTCGGCCTGTCAGAACTTGATAGTTCTGTAAACAGAGAGTGCCTGTTGCCATAACACCAGCAAAATAATATGAGATGCTGCTTATAAATGAAACAGAAGCCCGGAGGAATGGGAGCATTTCAGAGTGACTTCAAAATATTTCACCGGTTCCTTTTTTCATGAATAAACAAGAGCTTGCAGCAGATTTTCTGTATCTGTTTGGAATGCTGTGATTTGTTCAGCAGCACTTATAAACATCCTTATGTGTATGCAGCGCTTTACGGAGGTACATTTTTTCACTGACAATTTATATATAAACCTACTCCCTAAAATCTCATATAACTTTGCATAGCTCCCAACTGTCTCTGATTTTGAGGGACTGTCCCTGATTTGGAGCAATGTCCCTCTGTCCCTCTTTCCCCCTCGTTTGTCCCTCGTTTTGGTCTGATCTATATAGTTGTATATAAAATGCACTTTTTATCTTTCAAAATGTGTTTTGCACTGGGCTAAACCTTTCATCCAAATTCTAAATTACTGCAGTTGTAAATTTTAAAAGCCAGTATATAGGAATAGTAGTGGTAAGAAAATGCCCTTGTGGATTTAATTAAACTTTTTTTGGTTAATTCTCCTTTAAGGGGGTGTGGCAGGGGGGGTGTCCTATGCCTACATACATTTGCTAGTAGGTGTCCCTCATTCCCATCTCAAAATGTTGGGAGGTATGTATAAGTCTTAACATGTTAATGTAAGTTCAGCAGTATTGTTCATTTGTGGTTTTCCTTAAAATAATACCGTGTGATCTTGCTGCTAATCTCCTTGTTCAGGGACTTTCTCTAATAATAAATAGGGGGAGTTGTCACACTAACCATGCTGCTGGGTTGTCTTCCTGTTACATGTAACAGACTACAAGTGGCCATTCCAACAAGCCATATTACAGGCTTTGCTCACTGTTGTCAACATCAGGTCCTAAGAAAGGGAATGCGTGTATGTATGTATCTGATCATCCCCCACAGCTAACTCCCCTTTGTTCCACTTGCCCCTCCCTTCTAGATTGTAAGCTCTAGCGAGCAGGGCCCTCTGATCCCTCCTGTATTAATTTGTATCGTGACTGTACTGTCTTCCCTGATGTAAAGCGCTGCGCAAACTGTTGGCACTATATAAATCCTGTATAATAATAATAATAATAATATAATGGGAGAGGGGAAACAATTAGTTTCCCATCAATATGGGAATGAGACAGAATCAGGTAATAAAGTTAATTAAAAAAAAAAAAAAATTATAATATAGATTGTTATTATAGGATTGGTTAATAAGGCAATAAGATGATTGGTCAGTAAATAAGCACGAGCCCTTGGTCAGTTGTTAAGCCTGGAGAGCCTATAAATACAAGTGGACGTCTTGAAACCGTTAGCAGAGCGGTGGTGACATCTCAGAAGACACGCCCTCCCTCCCTCCCTTTGTCATAGCTCTATGTTGTGTGGTTGTTTATGTCCCTTCCTAAGAAGGGGATATTTGTGTGTAAGTTTATGGTATATAGTTTGAGCTGTAATGGCTAAACTAATTTATGGAAATAAGTAAGAGTATTGGCAAGTAATGTTTTGGTGATAATACGTTTATTATAAGTACCAACAATGAAAGAGCTACGGCCAATTATTTACAACAAATAAAATATTTTATCAAAATGATAATTTCTGGTTTCATAGTATTTATTTATAGAAGGTTAAAAGATTTCTGTATTCATTCCCATAATAATGTAGATAGGAAATGGCTACAAGTGGTTTCAGGCAATCAGGAACACTGAGATCCAACAAAGGATAAAACGGTGACAATGGTGATTTTATTAAAGGCAGTTGGTAATAAGGCCTAATAGGCTGAAACATGTCAACTGTTCTCATTTGCGTTTGTTCACTGTGGCTTGTCAATAAAAACAAAGATTTTTTAAAGAGCAACGACTGGGGTGCGGATCATCTTTTCCTCATTACTCTACTCAACCAGCGACTGTGGATCGAGCACCCGGGAACTCTGCTATCTACGTGGTGTATGGGTAGTAGCACTGACTTTCTGTTTATCAGCATTTTTCACCCTCCAAACATGGCGAGTTCCCCTCCTCAAGAAGCCCCATATACAGTGCCAATGAACATCTAAATGATTCAGAGAAGGATTGGGAGAATATGCTGTTGTCAGATGAGACCAAAATTTTGCTCTTTGTCATTAACTCGACACGCCGTGTTTGAAGGAAGGAAAATGCTGAAGGAAAATGCTGACTATGACCTTAAGAACACCATCCCTACAGACAAGCACATAGGTGGAAACATGATGCTTTGGGGCTGTTTCTCTGCTAAAGGTACAGGCCGACTTAGCCGCATTGAGGGGTCAATGGAAGGGGCCATGTATTATAATATCTTGGATGAGAACTTTCTTCCCTCAGCCAGAACAGTAAAAATGGGTCGTGGATGGGTCTTCCAGCATGACAATGACTCAAAACATACCGCTAAGGCAACAAAGCAGTGGCTCAAGAACTTTAATCCTATAGAACATTTATGGAGGGAGCTGAAACTTCGAGTTGTCAAGCGACAGCCAAGAAACCTTAAGGATTTACTAAAGATCTATAAAGAAGAGTGGACCAAAATCTGCAGGGGATCAAATATTTTCCCCGCTTTTTCCTAAAAAATTGCGTTTGAAAAATGGCTACACAAATACCATGTAACATAACAAATTGCAATGACAGCTATTTTATTCTTTATGGCCTCTGCTATATATATATATATATATATATATATATATATATATATATATATATATATATATATATTTATATATATATATATATATATATATATATATATATATATATATATATATATATATATATATATATATATATATATATATATATATATATGTATATATATATATATATATATATATTTTTTTTTACACTGTCCCTTTACAAAACATTTTTTATCACTTTTATTGCTGTCACAAGAAATGTAAACATCTCTTGTGATAGCAATAAAACATGACAGGTCCTCTTTATAGAGAGATGTGAGGTCTATAAGACCCCACATCTCTTCTCTACAAAAATATAAAAAGATACAAATAAAAAAAAAACATTGATCTGATGCTTCCCCAAAAAAATACGGCATTGTTTACACCAGCCTTAAACCAAAAGTGACATCATGACATCGTTCTCTGCCTTCTAGGTCATAGAAATGAGCCAGGTAAGCCCAAGAAACACTGGAAAGCGGTGGCGGGAGGTTGACTAAAAGTGATCCAGTGACTAATCAGCCTCTTGGATCAAGAGAAAGCCGTGGCTAATGACATTTTTTATACTGGGGTTATGGTATCTAGCTGCAGCCATGACCCCGGTATTCTACTGTAAAATCAAGATGTATTTTCCCAGTTAGGCGGTCATCAATAAATGTCAGGTTTTGTGTACTTGAATTATCATTTCAGATTTATTTTACAGAAATATATCATATACAGATGACCTGAATCCAAAACCTCAACAAAGATGAATAGCCAGTGATACAAATTTTAATACAGGCATAAAGATATCTGAGCGTACATTTTTGTAATAATTGTACCATACCTTAATGCAAATTAGCTCCCTTTCGACTATGTTTCACCTGCAGCTTCTTCGCCAAGCAGAACAGAAGGAGAGTTCTTCAGCATGCCACGCCACAAAAAATCATTAGAACAAAATGATAAATATACAGAGGTTTCCTGCCATGCAAAGCCCATATCTGGGCATTTAGGATGCCTACAGAGATGACCCATCATAACAATGTTAAAACAATGAGACTGCCCAACTTTACATGCTGATCATTGTGTAACACGTGCATTTGGATAAGACAGCCAGTTTAACAAAATTGGCTTCCAATGCACAAGAAGAGACAAAAAAATTGAGTTTGCACTATTTGTTTTTCAGCGCAGCGCACCACTGGGCAGGTGTGAATGGACACTAATAAATAAAAAAACATATTTTCCAAGTATGGCAACACACATGGTTTGCCATCTTACATTTGAATTGGTTCCCAGACATCTAAAAGCCAGGATCATGTGGGAACTCTAAAGCCCTGTACACACGATCAGTCAAAACTGATGAAAACGGACTGAAGGACCGTTTCATCGGTCCAAACCAATCGTGTGTGGGCCCCATCGGTCAGTTATCCTTCGGTCCAAAAAAATAGAACTTGCTTTAAAATTGAACCGATGGACGCCTAACCGATAGGTCAAAACCGATGGTTAGTATGCAAAAGCATCGGTTAAAAACCCGCGCATGCTCAGAATCAAGTCGACGCATGCTTGGAAGCATTGAACTTCATTTTTCTCAGCACGTCGTTGTGTTTTACGTCACCGCGTTGGACTCGATCGTTTTTTTAACTGATGGTGTGTAGGCACATCATACCATCAGTCAGCTTCATCGGTTAACCGATGAAACGGTCCTTCAGTCCGTTCTCATCGTGTGTACGAGGCCTAAAGTGTTTTAAGTCATTCTAGGTGATTGACAACAGTAGTGCACGTTTCATATTTCATAACACTTGTTTTCTATATTTTATAGAATAACAGCACCAGACTCCTTCTAAAATATAGTAGCCTCAGCATTCCTTTAGATGTGGATTGAGCTGAAATTCTTTGAAGCAACTTGTCTTTTCAAGTTTTAATATTCACTGCAATGACTGACTGTTGTATAAATCACCATGAGACATTAGCAAATATTTGACAATAACCTAGTTGTTCCCTGTTGTGTTTCACTGAATGTCTTTCAGTCATCCTGTCACATTCAGGATGGAGCAGACACAAAAGATGTAAACTACTAAATGACTCATTTTTACTTTGGCCGAATAAATCTATACTCGCTTCAAATGTCAAACCATGTGTGGGGGCAAACACTGCTTCAGTTCATGTATGCAGTTTGGAATACATTTTAGGTGATATTTGTACTCAACCTTTTTATCATAGGGGAATCCATAAAAAAATGTTTAGGTCTTGGGGAACCCCCTGCTAAAAACCAAATTTACCAGGAAATAATTGTAGTCAGTGAGAAGAATGGGCCCCTTATATTGGTGGTCAGTTGGAAGAATGAGCCCCTTATATTGGTGGCCAATTTCCACCCTTTTAGACAGCTTTGAAAAACATTGTCATGCCTGGCTCTGACAAATTGCATTGGCTCAGGAAGTGGAACTAACCAGGCACCATTGGATAGAAAGTCAACCAGCAAAGCTCAAAGGGGTTGTAAATGTTTGAATATTTTTTTTTTTAAAACAAACATGTTATACTTACCTCCACTGTGTAGTTAATTTTGCACAGAGTGGCCCCAGTCATCCTCTTCTGGGGTCCCACGACGGCTGTCGCGGCTCCTCCCTGCAAGAGCTAACCCCCTCAGGGAAGCTCTCTCCAGTGGGGGTTAGCTTGCGGACGCGCTCCCGTGAAATACAATCGTCGTCCATAGCCGGCAATTATATAACTCGGCCCGACCCACAGCGGCCGCGTCATTGGATTTGATTGACAGCAGCGGGAGCCAATGGCTGCGCTGCTATCAATCTAGCCAATGAAGAGCCAACAAGAGCTGGGGGAAAGCAACGTGGGATCGCGCCCACAGAGATTCGGTGACTGCAAGGTTTTTTTTCACCTTAATGCATAGGATGCAAGGTGAGAAAACACAAAGCTTTACATCCACTTCAAGGAACCCCTAGCAACCTCTGGAGGAACCCAGTTTGAGAATAGCTTGGGCAGAAGGATGAAAAGAAATGAATTGCATAGCTCTGCCTGTTATCCTGAGCTGCTGGATTTGTCACCACTTTGTCCATAGCAGTCGCTCGGTAGGCAGTGAAAGGTCCTCCCTCTTAAGCAGGCTTTCTGCAGCTGTAAAAGGCGGTCCTCTTTTCTGGACTGGAAACACTGGACTACTGAAACATTCTGTAAACTGCAGCTCAGTCCCCCAGCTGGGGCAACAACTTATCAGGCACAGTCCAGCCTCCTTTTTCTCTATGATATATTCATCAAACAGGCAAGGGGAGAGAATAAAATGTACTTATTGTATTCATTTTCAGGTCTGCTTGGCAGGAAATAAAGAGCCCAGCCAGCACTACACAAATGTTGGCAACAGAGCTACTTTAAAGGCATTAATTAAAGAATATCCACTGAACATAGTTTACGCTTCAACTTTAGAAGCAAAAAACATATGCCCATGTACATTACCGCTGAGCTAAAAGCAAGACCTAATGCATTTCAGTTTTTTTTTTGTACAGATTCATACTTTGATATCAAGAAATTCATGCTTGCCTTTCCATGCTCTTTCTCACAAATATTTCTGAATAGAAAAATCTATCTTCATTATCACCAGCTTATATATTTTAATACTGTAATGAGAAGAACAGAAATATATGTATATCTTAAAGTGATATTATAGGTAGAACTGAAAAAAAAAACTCCTACCAATACAAAAAATAAAAAGTAGAGCTGCGCAACACAAAAAATGATAAAGTGAATTACCATGAGTGCCAAAGCTGACAAATCAATAACCAATGTGATGTGAAACATAAAGAAAAAACATATAATATATATATAAATCAAAGTGCATATATAGTCCATATGTGAACCAACAATAAAGGAAAAAGGAATATCCAATTACTGATGAATCGATATGATAGTCCTATAGTAAGATACACAGTGCAGCAACCAGTGAGCAAATAGAAATCCTGTGCAAGGAAACAGCAGAACCACAATGTGTCACCAATCACACCTGTACACCACCACCTATAAAGTTGTATGCTTACCAGAGGTAAGCTGTAATGGGCCAAAAGTATTGGACTTGTTTCCAGTAGATATCGGTCTCAATGGCAGGGAAAGCGAGCGATCAGATGGAACAAACTCAATGGGCACAAAGGCTGCAAAGCTCAGCGTGGATACCCAAAATGAAGAGAGACTCGCAGTGTGTATCGTATGGTAAATCAGATTTAATAACCAAAATGGCAACTTACAGTTTAAAAGAGTAACAAACATCTATATAGGACAAAGGAGAGCCGGCCGGCATGCGATCTCCCATTCAGAGCGATGACATCAGCACATCTATGCTCGTGACTCCTACCTTCTGCCAAGTGCCCCCTGAGCAAGCCGCTTGCTCTGGGGGCACCCAAGCAGGCTCACTCCTGTGCTGTTGTTCTGCATGTCCATTCACACACAGAACCATGGCTCGGCACCGCCCCTCTCTATTCTCATTGGCTCACTGGCAGGCGATCCATCACTGAAACAAGATGAGGCTCAGTTATGTTTTGGGAGGGCTGGTGGGGCTGCTGCACACAGAAGGTTTTTTACCTTCATGCATAGAATGTAAAAAGTAAACGGAACTGTGGAAATGCTACTTTTAACTATTGACATATATGCTAAAAACAAACCTTCCAGTACAAGGCGAAGTCTGCATATACTGTCCGGGCCAGCCTCCCATGCATACATTAACTGCTGGTAGTAGGTCCAAGAAGACTTTTCTGTAAACTAAAAAAGTTGGATTCTATATTTACCTTTGCCCTGTCTTATGTATCACTTGGCATAACAACACCATTATACTACGAAAATTCTTGGGGAATGGAAAGCAGCTCAAATCCTGTGAGAAGATATTATAGTCCATTATAAGAATGTTTCACAAGATTTGGACAGCTCTGTATTTTTCAGGATCTTGTCAGAAAGGACATGGCTTCACTTAGGCACGATGGGGGATAAACGGGCTAAGGTTAGTATGAAATCTAAAATCTGATGAAAAATACAAAGAAGAAAGAAAGCCTAAAAAAAACAAGCTAATGTAGCCATCACATTTGTTGATTGGAATCTAAAGGCTGCCCTCAAACATGAATTAGGGAAACTCAGGATCCCTGCTGATGCATAGCCAATAGGCCTCATCCCTCCCATTTTTGCTGGACTATGATGCCAATTTTTGCTTAACACAATGCACTCATGAAAGTGGATGAACCTGCTGACTGTTGTTTATCTGCTGTAATTTTGGTGATATCCTTATTACTTTCATCCACGTTTTTTAATATATTTTGGGTTCTTGCTGAGCCCTACTGGGCATGGGTGATCCCTTGGAGTAAGGAACTTGCCCCTCAGATTTTTTTTACCAGTTTATCCTTTTGTTTCTCGTTTTTGTTTCTTCAATGGTGATATGCACATGTTGTGTATTAATCTAGTATAGCATATTTTATATGCTCTGACTTGCCTTCCTTTTTTATTTTGAATGTTTTTTTTTTACCTGTGTTATATGTGAAAATGCTCAATAAATATTATAACAAAAAAAAGAAAAATAGTAAGCTGCGATAAAATAAATGTTTACTTTAAGGTCGAACGACTTGCCTACTGGGCACTTTTACCCCCTTCCTGCCAAGGCCAATTTTCAGCTTTCAGCTCTGAACTTTGAATGACAATTACGTGGTCATGTAACACTGTACCCAAATTAAATTGTTATCAGTTTGTTCACACAACTAGAGTTTTCTTTTGGTGGTATTAAATCACCACTGTTTTTTTTTTTTTTTATAAATGAAGACCGAAAGGCAACACTAATGGGCACTGATAGGCTGCACTGATGGGCACTGATGAGGCGATACTGATGGGCATTGATGAGGCGGTACTGGTGGGCACTGATGAGGAGGCACTGCTGATGAGGCTGCACTGATAGGCACTAATATGTGGCACTTATGGGCACTGATAGGTGACACTGATGATGAGGCACTGATGGGCACTGATTGGAAGCACTGGTGGGAACTGTTAGGACTGCACTGATAATCAGGACCCTGAAAATCAGTGCCCTAATTATCAGTAAACAAGTCCCTTTTACACAAGCTGGTTATCAGCTCTCTTCTCCTCTCCTCCAGCTGTCAGCATAAGGAATGGAGTGCCGATAACCAGCTTCTGTTTACATCAGTGATCAGCTGTGATTGGACACAGCTAATCATGTGGTATTGAGCCACTTTACACACCGGAGCTAACACAACAGCAGGAGCTAGCATCAGGGGAAGACATCAGCAGAGCGAGAAGAACCCGGCAGAAGAACCAAAGGAAGGGACAGCGGAGGGAGAAGAACCAGAGGAAGAAGACAGAGGAGGGAGAAGAGCCAGAGGAAGAGGAAGAAGACATCAGTGGAGGTAGAAGAACTGGATGGAGAAGACATCAATGGAGGGAGAAGACATCACTGGGGAAAGAAGACACATTGGAGCTTCAACGGGGGGATATTCTTAATTTTTCATAAAGTTCATAAAGAAATATGTCAAAATCCTGTGTACTGTTTTTATTTATTTTTGACACTTTTTGGGTGAATGAATAGGGGGACAATGTACCCCCTACCCATTCAAATGGGGGGGGGGCAGGATCTGGGTGCACCCTTGTTAAAGATAGCTTCCAGATTCCGATAAGCCCCCTGCCCGCAGACACCCACAACCACTGCCCAGGGTTGTCGGAAAGAGGCCCTTGTCCCCATCAACATGGCGACAAAGCACCCACCCCCCCATGTTAAGGACATGTGGCCTGGTATGGTCCAGGAAGGGGGAGGGGCCCTTGCTCGTCCCCCTCTTTTCCTGACCTGCCGGGCTGCCTGCTCGAATAAGGGTCTGGTATGGATTTTAAAGGGGGACCCCATGTCGTTTCTTTTTTTTTGGCGTGGGGTTTCCCTTCAAAATCTATACCAGACCAAAGGGTCTGGTATGGTTTCGGGGGAGTACCCCACACCTTTTTTGTTTAGTTTGGCATGGGTTTTCCCTTCAAGATCCTCAGAGCACAGGTCACATGCCACAAATCGGATCAGTTAAGATGGATGAGACTTACATTCAAATCAATGGGCTGTAATCGTGCGGACCAAAGTAATGCAGGAACCTTTTTCAAAGTCGGACCAGTTAAGATGGCTCTAATAGAGAACCATTGATTTATATGCATCATGCGACGTGTTCCCAAAGTCGGAGCATATGTCGCTCCAGTGTGAACTGGACCTTAGACTGAAAGTTTAATTGGGCTTTAATTGCAGATGAACTCCCACACATAACAGATTATTAGAATGACCAATAATAATGAACGAAGACTGAATATACTGTAAAGAATATATAACGTGCTGCATGGTCATAAATAAAGACATTTACAAAATGAAGAACCAGTAGATTCAAAACAGATATAAAGTAAAGAGGCTTATATACTCTTACTTATATAAATCTTACTGGGGGGAATTAGGGGGATTAACTGTACCTGGCCATTTACTCAGATGAGAATTTATCACATGAGGCAGAGTACATAGGCAATAACAAAAACTAACTAATGGATAAACTCAGATTCACATAACAGTAAGTGACAAGTAACAGAAGGCCTGAGGTTAAATCCTATTAGTATATGATACTCAGCCGGTGCTCGGACTATCTTGAACCAACAGAGGAAGTTCACTAGTTTTTTCTTGTTTCTTGTCTCTGTTATTTTACCAGGTGCAGTCACTGTCATTTCTTTCTGCTGCTTTGTTTCTCTGCTCTTAGCGTAAATAACTTCTGAGGCCTTGTACTCACGGCAGGACATGTCCGATGAAAACGGTCTGCAGACCGTTTCCATCGGACATGTCTGGCCGGGGACTGCCCGGGGACTTCTGTTAGATGGCTATACACACCATCGAACAGAGGTCCGCGCGTAAACAATACGCGGGGCGTGTCCGCGGTGTCGCCGCGTCGATGTCGCGGTGTCGCCGCGACAATGACGCGGCGACGTGGGCGGCCCGCCTTTAAAATGCTTCCACGCATGTGTCGAAGTCATTCGACGCATGCGAGGGATGGCGGGCGGCAGGACATGTACGGTAGGTCTGTACAGACGACCGTACATGTCCGGGCGGACAGGTTTCCAGCGGACTGTTTTAAAGCAGATCCAGGAAACAGTTGTCCGCTGGAAACCTGTCCGATCCGCCCGAAAATGGTCCGCTCGGGCCAACACACGGCCAAACATGTCTGCTGAAACTGGTCTGCGGACCAGTTTCAGCAGACATGTTTGGTCGTGAGTACGGGGCCTTACACGTTTTTTCGACACCAAAATAAACATTTTGACAGTAGAGGGATCTCAAGCAGGTTGACAGCTTCATCTTTGGTTTTGTGTCCCTTCCCTCCAATCAGCTCTCAGAGCTCTCCTCACTGAGCTCTGCAGAATGTAATTTTAGCTCTTGCCCTCTTTTTTCTGACTACTCAGACTTTTAAAATTTTGAACTTTGAACAGATGTAGAGAAGAGAGGGCTGCAGCTAAATAGGTACAACAAATGTAGCAGGATTTGTTTCATCTCCGTGTATCACCTAAGGCTAGTCACTTCACTGGGTATATGTAAGGATTAGAGTTGGGTACAGGGCCGGCGCTACCACTAGGCGGATAAGGCAGCTGCCTAGAGCGCACTGCCGCCTAGAGCGCCTGGCCACTGTAGACAGAGCTTGCATTTCCGATTATACTATACACCAGGCAGCCGCTCTGACTCCTCTGAGCCTCTGACATGTGTGAAGTAGAGCAGCGCCCACACTCCCAGTCTCCGCTCTGACATCATGTGTGTCCACAGTGTGCAGAACACCTCCCTTGCCGCTCTCCGCCTCTGACATTTTTGCAGCAGATTCACCCCCCCTCCCCCCGAGCCGGCTCCCTGCTCTGCACTCTGAGCCTCTGACTCGGAACGAAAATCATTTTGACACAGTGACATGTGTCCAGCACCTCAGCTAGCCCCCCCCTCTCTGCTCTGACGTGTGTGTCCAGTGTCTCCCCCCCTCCCCCCCCTCCTGGACTCTCCTGGACTGGCCGTGTCACACTGGAGTGGAGGGGAGTAAATCAGGGTCAGTCGACTGTCTTGTAGCATGGCGCCTGACGGCACGGACAGAGGCAGGTACAGGCATATACAGCAGAATTTTAGATTGGTGTGACCGAGGAACAGGCAGATAACAAGCACAGGCCAGGGTCACTCAAGTTGGATACAAGTTTGCTGAGCCCAAGACCATCACCTGATGTATAATCACCAGATTGTGTATATATTGACAATGGCATGCAATTTGCAAATCTTATGTGTGTATTATATGTATTTATATTCACTGATGACTGATCTGCCAAAGTGCCAAGTATGTACCAAGGCCCCCCCCCCCCCGTGAGGCTGCATTTATTGGCAGTGGTGAAGCGGCATTGATAGGCACAGCTGAGACTGTATTTAATGGGCATAGGTGAGACTATTTGATGGGCACAGGTGGGACTATTTTATGGGCACAGGTGGGACTATTTTATGGGCACAGGTGAAGTGGCATTAATGGGCACAGGTGAGACTGCGTTTGATGGGCACATGTGAGACTATTTGATGGGCACAGGTGAAGCGGCATTAATGGGCACAGGTGAGACTATTTGATGGGCACAGGTGAAGCGGAATTAATGTGCACTGGTGAGGTTGTATTTGATGGGCACTGGTGAGGCTGTATTTGATTGGCACAGGTGAGGCTGTATTTGATGGGCACAGGTAAGACTGTATTTGATGGGCACAGGTGAGACTATTTGATGGGCACAGGTGAGACTATTTGATGGGCACAGGTGAGACTATTTGATGGACACAGGTGAGAATTTTGGATGGGCACGGGTCAGACTTTTGGATAGGCACAGGTGAGACTGTATTTGATGGGCACAGGTCAGACTATTTGATGGGCACAGGTCAGACTATTTGATGGGCACAGGTCAGACTGTATTTGATGGGCACAGGTCAGACTGTATTTGATGGGCACAGGTCAGACTATTTGATGGGCACAGGTCAGACTATTTGATGGGCACAGGTCAGACTATTTGATGGGCACAGGTCAGACTTTTAATGGGCACAGGTGAGACTATTTGATGGGCACAGGTGAGACTTTCCACAATAAGCTGGTCCAGCAAAGTGTTGCATGCAAAATAGTAGCAGTCATTAAAAAGGTGGGGTCTACATGGGCAGGGCAAAGAGGGTGGGGTCATGGGTGGATCCAGGGGGGGGCGGCAAAATTAGGTTTTCGCCTAGGGTGTCAAAAATCCTTGCACCAGCCCTGGTTGGGTAAATGGTTCGGACCAAGCATAAGTTTGGCCCAATATCGCTTGTTTGCACGTTCAGCGAACACCCAAATTTGGTTTGCTGGTCAGGTGCAAAACTTTGCCAATTAGGGCACAGAGCACTGTCAGAGCCCTGATTGGACAAAGTGATGATGACTTTGTCCAATCACGGCTCAGTGCTCATAGTCCCACCTCACACTATAAAAGGTTCCTTCCCACAGGAAGCTTTTGCAGTGTGTTTTTGAAATGGAGATAGATAGAGCAGAGCTTAGTTTGCTACTAGTGAGTTAGTGTGTTCACTTATTGTGAGTGTAGAGTGTTAGTGTAGTGTTAGCATATTGTGAGTATAGTGTGAGTATAATGTGTCAGTATAGTGTAGTGTCAGTGTAGTGTGTTAGCGTAGTGCAGTGTTTAATACAGCATTACATATCTTTTAGTGTTGTATAGAGTTCTGTACACCCCCTTTTTTTGTATTATTTTTGTTTTGTCCTTTGTCTTCCCCCTTTTTTGTCAGCCGCAGTTTTTCTGACTGCAATGGTGATGTCCCCCCCCCATTTTTATAGTTTTTACATTTCCGGCAGCGTTAGTCCTCAATTTAAAGAGCATCCAATCACACATTTACCAGTTTCTAATAAATTTGAGTAATAAGCCCCCCATCATGTCTGGGAGGCCAACAAGGAGAGGCAGATGTTCCCATGCCACTATGAGGGGGCCAGCAGCGTCTGTGTCTACAGGCAAAGGTGGATGTTTTCTGTCCACAGGCATGGCACATTTGTCTCTGTTTAGTGATGTTGCCAATGCTATCCAGCCACAGCATGCAGAGGGGGTGGTGGACTGGCTTACTAAATCATCCTCTGTGACTTAAAGCGGGAGTTCACCCATGTATTAATTTTTTTTTTTCTCCCCTTAGATTCCTGCTCGTTCGGTCTAGGGGAATCGGCTATTTGTATTAAAATATGAGCAGTACTTACCCGTTTTCGAGCTGCATCTTCTTCCGTCGCTTCCGGGTATGGGTCTTCGGGAGTGGGCGTTCCTTCTTGATTGACAGTCTTCCGAGAGGCTTCCGACGGTCGCATCCATCGCGTCACTCGTAGCCGAAAGAAGCCGAACGTCGGTGCGGCTCTATACTGCGCCTGCGCACCGACGTTCGGCTTCTTTCGGAAAATCGTGACGCGATGGATGCGACCGTCGGAAGCCTCTCGGAAGCCTGTCAATCAAGAAGGAACGCCCATTCCCGCAGCCCATACCCGGAAGCGACGGAGAGGATGCATCTCGTAAACGGGTAAGTACTGCACATATTTTAAAACAAATAGCCGATTCCCCTAGTAAAAACTAGCAGGAATCTAAGGGGGAAAAGTGCCCTCTAAGGGTGAACCCCCGCTTTAAGCTGACACTAGTGCGGAGTTCACCATAGCTGCCGAAACGGCTTATACTGTCTCCTTGTCCACAGCTACTCCTGCTATAGCCCCAGCATCATACATGGAAGAGTCAGCTGAATTATTTGAACACAGTGTTAGCCACTTGCTTCTTAAGGATGCACAGACATTACTTGTTTCTGATGTTGGTTCTGGGGAAGAGGAAGGGAGTAACATGAGCCTACAGAGAGGGGAGAACACTGATAAACAACAAATTGGCAGTCATGTTCCCCCAGCCTCAGTGTATTGCCAAGTTTGCTTCAGTGATGATAAGGATGGATGGGGGGATGATGATGAGGTATGATGCGACTTGGGTGCCAGATAGAGCAGGAGGAAAGTGAGGTGGAGGCACAACCCCAATGAGGCAGGATGTCCTCCAGAGGCAGCCATCATGGAAGAGTAGAGAGCAGCCACCCTATTCCATCAGATTGTGGAGCTGTTATCACACGGGCCCACATCCTACAGCTCAGCTGTCTAGGCCTTTTTTAGCACTGTTGCAATTTGCAATCTCTGCCACAAGCAGATCCAGCGTGGCAAAAACACCAGCCATTTGGGTACCACATGCTTGACAAGGCATTTAACCCCCCACCATTCAGCCCATTGGCAAGAGCACCTGAAAGCCACACACAAGGTGCACAATTCTTCTCCTCCTCATTCCTCACCTCTTTACCTCAAGAAAACAAGTAGGTTTTTCAGGAAGGAGATGGCCAGGAGTTTCCATCCTGAGCCACTTAAAAAAATGTATATCTTTTATCCAATTTCTGCACATTATACACGCAGTACCAATGAAGATTTTCAAAAAGAGGTGATTAAATTGACCGAAAGACTGCTTGCAAGGGGCTATACTAGGTCATCTCTAAAAAAGGGTTTTAACAGAGTCAGGAATAGCAAAACACAGGATAACATTTTTAAACCAAAGACAAAAAAGGAGAAGGATAATATCACACGAATAATAATACGGTATTCAAATGAACATAAGAAAAAATATATATATTTTCCAAACACTGGTCTATCCTCACTAAGGATCCAGACCAATAAATGATCCCTGTAAACTATGTGGTACCTTGCCCTGTGTATCTTGTTCCTACTGCCCAGTTATTAAATGAATGAGCTAGGTAACCTTACCCAATGGTGAACAGGGCACCATTGTATGTCATGTTTTGTGTATCCATGTTTGTAATTGCATCAATTGTGTTTTTTTACATCACGCTTTTCCTACTTGCTTTTTAACTTTTCTAATAAAGTGTACTATTTTTCAAAATTGTTTGTTTTTTGAGGAGCCCTTGTCCCCAAACTTCCTTTTTCGGAGCTTGTCCAAATAATGTCATTTTTTTTCTTTATAAATGTAACTTTTTCAGCAGGATCCATACACGGTACTGATGCGCCACTTTACGTGTATCTAGCTCATTTACATATTCTACACGTAAATCTACGGAAGCGCCCCTAGCGGCCAGCGTAAATACGCACCCTAGATACGACGGCGTACTAAGACTTACGTCGGTCGGATGAAGCAAGATTTCAGGCGTATCTAGTTCCCTGAATAGCGCGCATAGATACGACGGCGCATCTTTCAACTTACGCAGCGTATCAATAGATACGCCAGCGTAAATCGTACCTGAATCTAGCCCAATATATATAGGGCTAGATTCAGCAAGAATTTACGCCAACGTATCTACTGTATAGATACGCCGCGGAAATTCAAAGCTGCGCCGGCGTATCTTCTTTCTGTATTCAGAAAGCAAGATACGCCGAAATTAGGCTAAGATCCGACTGGTGTAAGTCTCTTACGCCATCGTATCTTAGGGTGCATATTTACGCTGGCCGCTAGGTGACGCTTCCGTCGTTTTCGGCGTAGAATATGCAAAAGACCTAGATACGCCGATTCACAAACGTACGTGCGGCCGGCGGAATTTTTTTTTTTACGCCGCCGTAACTTAGGGCGCAAGTTCTTTATGAATACGGAACTTGCACCCTAATTTACGGCGGCGTAACGTATCGGAGATACGTTACGCCTGCACTAAATTACGCAGGGCTGTCTGAATCTAGCCCATAGTTTCCTGCTTGTTCTGTCTGTGCTTCGTAATCCCTAAACCGTGAAAATCGCCCCCTCCTTTTTTTCTTATTGTTCCTGTAAACTGACCACTGAGACCTCAAAACACTTATTATTTTTAGTTTGCTGCTTTTGGCCAACAAGCATAACCGTGTAGCTTTGCATGTTATTCCACAGACGTATAAGGATGGATCATAAAAATCTGTTTTCTCATGGAGTTTTGGCATATTAAAATGTAACAGATGAACAAAAATCATGTGTTTAAAACTCAAATAAAGAAGCATGCAGAAACATATGTCAGAAACATTACACATGTATGGTATGTGTATCTGCATAAAAGGGTCCTTTAGGTGGAGCTACACAGAGGAATATAATGTCTTGCCAGAGATTCAGGGCCCATCCACATTTGTTTGCCATTCTTCTGCATTGTGTCACTTGTTAATGTTTGTTAAAGAGGCCCATTGATTTTGAAAATGTTGAAAATTGAAAAAAAAAAATAAGGGCGTGCATAATTTTTCTGATGCAGTGAATCTAGGCTTGCCACCTCATCCCTTTAAAACCGAACACATCAATTACACAGTTTCTGTGGCTGATTAAGGTGGTAATTAAACTCACTTGATACCTTATGTGCATTAAAGTAGCCTCAGAACCTGTTTAATGCATATGTGTTTGGGTTTAAAGGGATGACATGGCAACCCTAAGTGCACTAAAATATGTGGCAGTCTTTTACCATATGTTGTGGCTCACTGCAATGTTTTATCTTAGGGATGCCATTCAAAATGAATGTTATGACAACATGCTAATTCATACAACTCGCTGCATGGCAAAAGTGTGTTTCTGCCCTTAAAGGGTATGTCCAGGCATTAACCAAATGTAACTCTAAAGGCCGTATACACGATCCAATTTTACGACAATAATTGTTTGATGGATGTGTTGTGTCGGATGAAACAATTGTTGGCTGAATTAATGACAACAAATGTTGGCTGTTCATGCTCACCAACTGTCTGACAATAAATCTGTTACGTCAGATTATCCGATTGTGTGTACACAAATCCGTCTAACTAAAATCCAAAGTACAAACACGCATGCTCAAAACCAATGTTAAACATTAAGACAACATTAGCAGAAGTTGCCCAAAGGGTGGCGCTAAAGAGCAGAAAAAACACATATTTAGCTTTTGTTAGCTGAAAATGTTGTGCCGTCTGTATGCATACCAAGTTCAGACCAAAATCCACGGATTGGTCTTATTGAAATCCAATCATGTGTACGAGGCTTTAACCTCCCTCTTCACCTCTAGAGCATATCCAAGCATGATTTTTTATTTTAATTTTTTTACTGTGTTACCTATAGTAAAATACAGCTTTTATTACTCCTTGTGACATCATCATCAGGCTTGTAAAATTCTTGCAGATGCAGCCGCTAAAAGGCATGCCCACCAGAACCTTGTGTCTTGGGAGTCAAACCAGCAGCATTGTTTTGCTAGGAAAGAAATCCGTGTATGCATGTGGACAGGGACAGAGATGAGTGAGGGATAGTTGAAATTCTGTAGTCCAGCAAGCAGGACCAACACCATTGGTTGGGAATTGTTATGATCCCAATCAGTAAGTTAAAGGGGAGTTCCAGCCATTTGTATATTTATTAAAAGTCAGCAGCAACAAAAAGTGTAGCTGCTGGCTTTTAATAAACAGACACTTACGCCGGCCGGGGCTCCGCTCCTCACCCCCCCTCCCCGGCCGGCGTCTTCATTCTCAGTGTGGGCACCCGGCCGTGACAGCTTTCGGCTTCACGGCCGGGCACCCACTGCGCATGCGCGAGCGGCACTGCGCATGCGCGAGGGGCGCGGCCCGGCGCCGCGCCGTGTAATTGGCCAGGAGATCGCCTAGGACCTGTGACGTGTCCTAGGCGATCGCCTACAGCAGCCCCTTCCTGAAGGCGATTAAGCTTAGTCGCCTACAGGAAGGAGGAAGTGGGACAGGAAGTCCCACTCTTCCTGAAGCCCCCACTCCCCCCCCAAAAAATTACATGCCAAATGTGGCATGTAAGGGGGAGAGGAGTGGGATAAGAGGAAGTTCCAAATTTGGGTGGAACTCCTCTTTAAGAGTACATTGGATTTCTGGCAGGTATTTTCGTGTACCTGTAGCATTTTTAAAGGGATAAAACACAGTCAATGCGCATGTATTACAAAAACGTACAAAATATGTTTCTTTTTTTTCTTCCTCATTAGGCTAAAGCTATACAGGAAAATTTTAGTAGCACCACTATTTTACTAAAGTTGCTAGCAATAATTACTAGGAGTGATAGATGTAACAAGTGTTCCCTTAGGAAGTAAGCTACAAAAGAAGGTTTGTGAGAATCTTGCGAGCTACCTAGTGCAAATATGAAAAAAAAAATTATATATATATAAAAAAAAAAAAAGATGATCAACAAGTAAAGGTGACAGCTGCTAGCACTAATCACGTCTCATATACCGTGTGAAGCCAATTAAATTAAATTAATGTGCTGCGCTATCTCACCCAAAATCTTCCCAGATTAAAATGAATCAAATATAGTTTATCTGTAAATTATACTGTGATATATGTCCCACACTGCTGTCAATACATATTAATGTAAATTATTATACTATATAAAAACATGCAAATAAATCAAATATGTAAATATAGTGCCACACAGTAGGATATAATAAATAGATAATTCATAACATTATAGTGCCACAAACGTGAATCATAAAGTGCTGTGGTGCATAAAACAGTGATATTCTAATTCAAGATGGAAAATCCATCCAATGTAGTTGATATAAAGTTCTTTTGATATATTTTTAGTGACTTCAAAAAAATGTGACAGATGTAACAGCTTGCTGCAGTGTTCACACTCTGGTGCTCCCGACCCTCAGGTAATGGCTGCTCACCTCTGATTGTGTGACCTCACAGCTAATGCTGCTTACACACGACCGTTTTTCATGATGAGAAAACTGAAATTTTTTAGATTGGTCGTGAAAAACAGTCGTGTGTATGCTCCATAGCAGTTTTCTCAACTAGAAAACTGCCCGCAAAAAAAATGAGAACCTGCTGTATTTTTTCTCGTCGTTTTTCCCATCGTTCTTTTTCTCCTGGCGAAAACCGATGTGTATGCTTTTCCGAGGGGGAAAAAAAACGTGCATGCTCAGAAATTAGCAAAAGCGTTCCAAAGGGTGGCGCCATTGGAATGGAACTTCCCTTTTATTGTGCTCTCGTACGTGTTGTACGTCACCGCGCTTTGCTCGAGCGTTTTTTTCATGAACGTGTGTATGCATGACAGGAAAAACGGTCATGTGTACGCGGCATCAGTTTGGTCAAACGCGCTTATGAATCACTTTAGGGATTCTGTTTCAAAGCTGCTTACTGGTGCTGTCTCCTCACATGGAAAATGGTAAATAGAAACTCCAAGGCATAATATCATTTAAAATTGTTTATTGTGCAGACAAATAGAACCCCAATGCTAGATACTCACATGGGTTAGGTGCGTTAAGTGCACACTCTGTATACTGCCTAAAAACACTGAGTAATGGCTGGGATCGTACGTTCGTCCTATGTATGGTAGCTCAGCTGCCTTTCACACCGTCCTGTCCCCTCCCCTACATGTGACGATACAAGGGATTTCGTATCTTCCTCAGCGCTACAAATGTAATGTGCAGTAGCAAAGTGTAGCAATCAGTTGCACATGACTGGACTATTGTGTGACCAAGCGAGATGGATCACTACTACATGCTGCTTTTGTAGCTTACTGGAGCCATTTGTTCAATGTGTATAGCAGTTAATTGCTACTAGAGATAGGCCAAATATCCCCGGTTCGGTTACTGCTAGAACTCTTGAAGATCGCAAAAGTTCGGACCTTAACGACAAAACCCATTAAAGTCTATGGGGGCCGAACTTGAAGAATCAAAAGTCCTAATTTTGAAGGCTTATTGATTGATTGATTTTATTATTTGTAAAGTGCCAAATACAGTTTAAAAACTGCACCTAAGCGCTAGACAGACCAAATACATATACTGACATTCAAAATAGACATAATCAGGGCCGCCATCAGGGGGGTACAGGCAGTACACCTGTAAGGGGCCCGGAGGTCCCCAGGGGCCCGGGTGGCAACCCCCCTTTTTTTATTTATTTTTTATTAACGGGACAATTTTTTTTTTTTTTTAGGGGTCCGGAGATCCCCAGGGCCCCCGGATGTCAACCCCCTGAAAAGTTAAAGAAACAAAATAACAGTCCACATTTAAATAAGCAGCAACAAGTCAGGGCGGGCTGATCAGATGGTTAGTAGTAGATAGCACACGCCCCTTATCCATATACATTGAAAAGTAAGTGAGTCTTCAATACCTTGCGAAAGTGGATTAGCAAATTAATTTTCCGCATACTCTCAGGAAGATTATTCCATAGAAATACACCAAAGACTTGAAGAGTTTTTCCACCAGCTGCTGCAAAATTATATGGTTTAAGCGATTTTGATTTGCCGAATGTAAAAATCTTGTGAGAGTATAGTGGGAAACTATACTGGATAGATAGATTGGACCTTGACTCCAGTATGCCTTAAAAACAAGGCAGAGGGCCTTAAATTCTTATATGCAAGTTATTGGCCATAAAAAGGGTATGGAGGCCCATCTCCTGTGCTCCCACTGCAGGAGCATGATGAGTTCTGAGAACATAAAAAACACATAGATATAGGTATCAATGACTCATCCAATGCAGACAAAGGGTAGGCGACAGATGCAATCCAGCACGTGTCGCACTTACCAACTATAGAAATATCCACTTTCAGTAGTTACCTATTGTGAAATTAAACTACTGGATCTATTCCTTAAAAAAGAGGAGAAACAGAGGGTCTCAAAAGAATTGGTCATAGAGGAATTGGGATTAAGACTGCAAATTTATTTAATAATTATCCACATTTAAAAGTTCTATTTCAGAAGAATATAGGTGTCTCCCGAGCACTAATAAAATTAGACACTAGTCTAAAGAGGACAGGTGGCCACCACAACCAGTCAAACGACTCATACACACTCCTTCAAGAACAAAAAGGACTGGAGCATATCCATGGATGTGAATTGGACTTAAACAGTAATAATGAGAGGTCAAGCAAATTGACTATAGCCATACGTGCAATTCCAGTAAAGACAGTAAAGTCCATTAGGGCAGTTTCCACACGAAGTTGAATGCAATTTGATGGTAGAAGTCAGTGAGCAGGCCACTTTTAGCACTGCTGGTGATAGCTAATTCTTACACACAATAAATCAGTTGTGGAGGGTGGCGGACAACGTTGAGTGAAAGCTGGAGGTATCAGGACTCACCATAAACCGGTGCTACTAGAAATCAAGTAAACATCCCAAAGTAACTATTCTGGGAAATTACTGCTCACCCGTGTAGTGTTCGTTCAGCTCAGCTCACTCCAATCTTCCATCTGTGGATCCCGGGACCGGCACTCGTTAAGGCGCTGGTGTATTACCATATGACTACTCCAGCCGGAGGGTACGGCGTGCAGCCGTCAACTGGTGTCCGGGACACACTGCAGCCTGAGAACTTGGTTCCGGGGGTTTGGAAAGTTCCTCTGGAGAGAGGCAGGTGGGGAGTGGGCGGTCAACATGCACCATGATTTCTTCACTGCATAGCCCAGAGCTGTGTCATTAAAGAGATAGGAGCTGAACAAAATTTCATAGAGCCTTTGGGAATATTCCCTGTGATAGTTAGGTGGGTGGCTGGGAGTGTGGCTGATCCTTCCTCACCGCTGGTATGCGTAAATCTTACGCGTTTCGATCATTACTGATCTTCATCGAAGCATGCGCAGATGGTCAAAAGTCCCTCTTTAAGTACCCTTAGATAATTGCCAAGACAATCAGTCCATCTGGGTAAATTAAGGGAGCAAACACATCCAGCACATTAGCATTTAGAACATACAGACTAAATAGGTAAGTGAGGTTCCCACATTAAGGCAGCTGAATGCCAGATCTAAATATCAATAGAAATACCTTCCAGGCCTTTAGTGAATAAAAAAAAATTAACAATTACACACATTACTCTATCATAGAAATTAAAACAAAAAAAAATGTTAATTAACAATTCTAAAGTTACATAGTTACATAGTTAGTCAGGTTGAAAAAAGACACAAGTCCATCCAGTTCAACCACAAAAAATAAACAAACAAAATAAAAAACACAGTACAATCCCATACACCCAACTCCATACCCACAGTTGATCCAGAGGAAGGCAAAAAACCCCAGCAGAGCATGATCCAATTTGCTACAGCAGGGGAAAAAGTACCGGTATGTGCAGAAACTCAATTGGCTGGGGTGTAATGAACATGACACGGGTTTACAATCCTAGAGCCAAATAACAGGCACAGCTCAAAGAAGACCCGACCAATGAGTTAAATAGATCAGAGATGTCACTATGGATGGATAGACTAGTAGCGATATTGTATCCATTGGTGCTGTACACACAGTGGTCAACCTGATCATCAGTACATACAGCATTACTTATATAGGCAATCTTTACTGATGTTTTTGATTATCAGTTATGACCTGTGGATGAAACCTATTGTTCTAAGAAGACTGACAGATTACATTCGTTGTTTAACCCTTGTGGCTGTAAACTGCCTAGATTATATATCCACATTTTTTATTTACGATACAGAATCTTGTCAAAATCCCCTCTTCTTGGGGGTAGATTTAGGGCCAGATTCTCGTCCAGCGGCGTATCTTTGCGGCGGCGTAACGTATCCGATTTACATTACGCCTCCGCAACTTAGACGGGCAAGTGCGGTATTCTCAAAGCACTTGCTCCGTAAGTTGCGGCGGCGTAGCATAAATCGACCGCCTAGTTCAAATTTGGAACAGGGGAGCGTGTTTTATGTAAATGTTCTGTGACCCGATTTGATTGACGGTTTTCACGAACGGCGCATGCGCCGTCCGTGGAAATCTCCCAGTGTGCATTGCTCCTAATACGCCGTAAGGACGTATTGGTTTTGACGTGAACGTAAATTACGTCCAGACCCATTCACGGACGAGTTACGCAAACAACGTAAAATTTTAAAATTTCGACACGGGAACGACGGCCATACTTAACATTGGTACGCCGCACTTACGCCACCATATAGCAGGGGTAACTATACGCCGGGAAAAGCCTAACGTAAACGGCGTAACTTTACTGCGTCGGCCGGGCATACGTTCGTGAATTCGCGTATCTAGCTGATTTACATATTTTGACGCGTAAATCAGCGTACACGCCCCTAGCGGCCAGCGTAAATATGCCGTTACGATCCGACGGCGTAAGAGACTTACGCCTGTCGGATCTAACAGATATCTATGCGTAACTGATTCTAAGAATCAGACGCATAGATACGACGGCGCAACGCAGAGATACGACGGCGTATCTGGAGATACGCCGTCGTATCTGCAAATTTTTAATTGGCGTTTGATTAGCATTTGGTCTTACTGCCAAAAACCGCCGGACAAAAGTCTGCCAGATTTCCCGGTGGGAAAAAAGAGAACTGGTTCTCTTTTTTGGTCCGGCGGATTTTGGGCAGTTTTCCTGTTGGAAAAACTGCGAGGAGCATACACACGGTCGGGATTCCCGGCCAAAAGCTCTCCTCACAGTTTTCCCGTCGGGAAAACTGATCGTGTGTACGAGGCTTTAGTCCTGTAGAGCAGCCCTCATCCTTGGGAAAAATTGGTGAACAAACACTTTAATGCATTAATATATTTTGACCGGTCACATACTATCCTTTTGGGTGTTCCGAGATTGCAACTAGGCCTTGCTACTATACTTACCTTGGGTTTATGTGCTTTGGTTACCTTACCACTAATACCCCTAATACTACCCTCTGGAATATGTTCCACGCTGACTATCTCTATCTCTGGATCCTCCCCCCATCGCTTAGTTTAAAAACCCTTCTAACCTTTTTGCCCATCTTCATTCCCAGCTGATCTGCACCCTCCTCATTTAGGTGCAGTCCGTCCCTTCTATAGTACTGGTTGTTAACTGAGAAGTCGGCCCAGTCCTCCAGGAACCCAAATCCCTCCTTACTACACCAGCTCTTCAGCCACTTGTTTACTTCCCTAATCTCCCTCTGCCTTTCTGGTGTGGCTCGATGTACCGGTAGTATTCCTGAGAATAATACCTTGGAGGTCCTTTTACTCAATTTAGCTCCCAAGTCCCAAAAATCGTTCTTTAGGACACTCCATCTGCCTCTGACTTTGTCATTGGTGCCAACATGCACCATGACAGCTGGGTCTTCCCCAGCCCCTCCCATTATGCTGTCCACCAGACCCGTGATGTGCCAAACCCGAGCACCCGGTAGACAACATACAGTTCAGCGCTTCAGGTCTTTGTTACAGATTGCCCTCTCTGTACTCCCCTAGTCATCTGCCTGACCGATGTACCCCGTTTCTCATCTGCCACACCAGTGTACCTCCCTGCACATTTGCTCCACCGCTAAACCCCCTTCTCATATGTCTTAACACTGAACCCATCTGATCATCTGTCACACCACTGTAACTCCCTTTTTTATCTGCCTCATCACTGTACCACCTGCACATATGTCCCACCTCTGTACCCCCCTGCTCTTCTGCCCCGCCACTGTAACCCCCATCTCATCTGCCCAACCAATGTACCTTCTTTCTCATCTGCCCCACCACTGTACCTCCCTGCACATATACCCCACTTCTGTACCTCCTGCTCTACTGCCCCACCACTGTACCCCCTGCACTACTGCCCCACCACTGTACCCCCCTGCACATCTGCCCCACAAATGTACCCTTCCACACATCCGCCCCACCTCTGTACCCCTCTGGACATCTGCCTCACCACTGTACCCCGTTTCTCATCTGCCACACCAGTGTACCTCCCTGCACATCTGCTCCACCGCTGTACCCCCCCTTCTCTTCTGTCTCACAGCTGAAACCCCTTCTCATCTGTCCTGACACTGAACCCATCTGCTCATGTGTCCCATCACTGTATCCCCCTGCTCATCTGCCCCACCACTGCAACTCTCTTTCTCATCTGCCCTACTACTGTACCCTCCTGCACATATGTCCCACCTCTGTACCCCCCTGCTCTTCTGTCTCACCGCTAAACCCCCTTCTCATCTCTCTTAAAACTGAACCCATCTGCTCATCTATCCCACATCTGTTACTCCCTTTCTCATCTGCCTCATCACTGTACCACCTGCACATCTGTCCCACCTCTGTACCCCCTGCTCTTCTGCCCCACCACTGTAACCCCCTGCTCATCTGTCCAACCAATGTACATTCTTTCTCATCTGCCCCACCACTGTACCTCCCTGCACATCTGCCCCACTTCTGTACCTCCTTCTCTACTGCCCCACCACTGTACCCCCTGCACTACTGCCCCACCACTGAACCCCCCCTGCACATCTGCTCCACCAATGTACCCTTCCACACATCCACCCAGCCTCTGTACCCCTCTGCACATCTGCCTCACCAATGTACCCCCTGCACATCTGCCCCACCACTGTACCCCCTGCCAATCTGCTACACCGCTGTAATCCCTTGCTCTTCTGTCCCACCACTGAACCTCCTTTCTCATCTTCCCCACCACTGTACCTCCCTGCACATCTGCCCACTTCTGTTCCTCCTGCTCTACTGCCCCACCACTGTACCCTCTGCACTACTGCCCCACCACTGTACCCCCTGCACATCTGCCCCACCAATGTACCCTTCCACACATCCGCCCCACCTCTGTACCCCTCTGCACATCTACCTCACCAATGTACCCCCCACACATCTGCCCCACCACTGTAACCCCCTGCACATCTGCTCCACTGCTGTAATCCCTCGCTCTTCTGTCCCACCACTGAACCCCCCTGCTCAGCTGTCCCACCGCTGTACCCTCCTGATCATCTGCCCTATCGCTGTACCCTCTTTTCATCTATGATATGTGCAATATGCAGAGCAATGCAAGGAAGCAGAGATCAGACACAGCTACCTGTCTTGGCACACTCATCCTCACTGATTCGCCTCTCAAATCCAGCCCAGGTGCTTTTATGTGCCGCCACTGCTGGAATGGATGTGCAGTGATGAGCTCAGATCAGGGACATTATCTGAAAGCAGTGGGTCTGTGTACAGGATCATAAGTTGGGCCCTTCCAGCTGAGGAAAAGTGCAGGGAAGTGTGGTGTGGCGCAGAAAAAATTGTGTGTGATTTTTTTGCGAGGAATACTCGCTGTGGCAGAGACACAGAGTGCAGGAGTAGTACGTGATGCAAAGGTTCAAAAGGAGAAGTCCCTTCTTTCTGAGATTGGTAGTGACAACCAAGCAAGTCATCTTCCTTCACATGGTGGGTGGAGCTAGCGGGACTGTCTGTGATTGACTTTAGCAGTGGCCAATCACAGTTCTCCCCCTCCTAGAAGCAGGGATCGCCCCCCTAGCAGAAATTCACCCAGTTGCTTTCCCATCATGAGGGCTGATGATCGTAGCTACAGCAAAGTTAGAGAACCAAACAACGTTTCCCAAACTAAGTAGAAGTGGATGGTTTCAGTGACATTATGGCGGACACATCAGACACTTTTGGGACCATTCACATTTTATACAGAGATCAGTGCTCTAAAAATGCACTGATTACTGTGTAAATGTGACTGGCAGTGAAGAGGTTAACCAGTAGGGGTGGGGAAGGGGTTAAGTGTGTTTTAGGGATGTGTCCTAACTGTAGGGGGGGTGGGCTACATGTGACACGACACTGATCACCGCTCCCGATCACAGGGAGCTGTGATCAGTGTCCTGTCATTAGGCAGAACGGGGAAATGCTTATTCACATTAGCATTTCCCTGTTCTTCCTCTCTGTGAGACGATCGCGGGACTCCCGGCGGACATCGAGTCCAGCCGTGCCATTCTGCTGACGTATATAGTCATGCAGCGGTCGGCAAGGGGTTAACAAAGCCCTGAGCACACTAAAGCCTCGTACACACGCTTGGTTTACTCGGCAAGAACCAGCAAGAAAACTTCTGGCAGAGCTTTCTTGCCGAGTATACAGTGAGTGTGTACGAGGCTTTCAGGTTTCTCGTCAAGAAATCTCTACGAGAAAAATAGAAAACCTGCTCTCTATTTTCTCGTTGTGATTCTCGGCAGTGTTTTCCTGCCGAGAAACCCGAGCGTGTGTATACTTACCTGTCGCTGTGGAAACCTGCGCATTCTCAAAATGACTTTCACGCATGTGCGGTAGCTTCCTAGGCAAAGGTAGGGTGCAGCAAGATGGTCACGACGGCATCGAATGTGACGAGCGCATGCTCGCCGTACGCAATGACGTCACTGCGTTCTTGCCATTCAAAAGAACCATACACTCCGGCGGCAAAAGATTCTTGCCAAGAATCTCTTCAGGAAAAACAACGTTTTTTTTTCTGACGAGATTTTGGCCCGTGTGTACAGGGCTTTAGGCTACTTTCACACTTAGGCTCTTCTTAACTGCCAGTAAAAACACTGAGCGCTTTTGAAGTGCTTTTCAGGCACTTTTGAAGAGCTTTCCATTCACTTCAATGGAGAGGGGAGTTTTTCACAGCCCTGCCAGCACACTGCCCCAGTGTGAAAGCATTCATTGATTTTAATGGCAATAAGTTTTCATGAGCTTTTTAGGTGCTGTGTTTAGCATGAAAGAGCCTGAAAAGCACCTCAGTGAAAGTGATCTTAGTTAGGGAAAGTTGAGAGTCAACAAGGAAAAATATATTTTTGAGTTTACTGACTACGTTTTTTAAAAATGTAATTTAAAATGATCGTGTGTGTGCTTCAGAGCATTTTTCGGGTTCTGAAAAAACGACAAAAAAAAATTCAAACATGCTCTATTTTTTTTACGACGTTTTAAACAATGTCGTTTTTCAGGTTGTAAAAAATGATCGTGTGTGGGCTTTAACGACGTGAAAAACCCGCGCATGCTGGTAAAACTACCGTTCGTAATGGAGTAAGCACATTCATCACGCTGTAACAGACAGAAAAGCGCAAATCGTCTTTTACTAACACAAAATCAGCTAAAGCAGCGCCAAGGGTGGCGTCATCTGCATGAAACTTCCCCTTTATAGTGCCGTTGTACGTGTTGTACGTCTCTGCGCTTTGCTAGAGCATTTTTTTTCCACTATCGTGTGTAGGTAACGTTGTTTTAATGATGAAGTTTACAACCCGAAAAATGATCGTGTGTACGCAGCATAAGAATGAGGCATGTGCACGGATGGGCACTGATAGGTGGCACGGATGGGCATGAATGGGTACTGATAGGTGGCGCGGATGGGCATGGATGAACTGTATTATATTGTACTTATGGATGCCAATCAGTGCCAAACAACAATGCCTGCCAATCAGTGATGCCCACAGCATAACAGTATGGGGTTGATTTACTAAAACTGTCAGGTGCAAAATGTGGCGCAGCTGTGCATGGTAGCAATTCAGCGTCTAACTTCAGCTTGTTCAATTAAGCTTTGACAATCAGCCCCCGTTCAAATTGGAGTGATGTGACATGCGATTTGCAGCACTGCACCGCCACCGATTTCCAAAAGTAGTTCCTACACTGCTTTTGGCGACTTGGGGTGCGATTTCAATAGACATCTGTGTATGAACCCGCAGAGATATCTTTAAAATCACCCCCGAAGTCACAATGAAAAACATGATTTCAAACCCACCTCCAATGTGAACGTGGGCTAAAATCTGGAAGCTGAGTGGTTTCTATGCAGAGCTGCACCAGATGTTGCACTCTATGGTTTTAGCAAATAAACCCCAGTCTGTTTTGTTGTTGTTAGCCTCCCTGCCTGTATATGAAGTTTTTGATGTTGTTGGGCTCTTAACCACTTGCGGCCCACCCTATAACAAAATTACGTTGGCAAAGTGGTTTCAATACCCTGACTGGACGTCATATGACGTCCTCAGGATATTCAGTCCCTGCGCACCCCCGGGGGCACGCATCGCGGCGATTGTTATTGCAGGGTGTTAGTCTGACACCCCGCAGCTCCGATCTAGGTAAAGAGTCTCTGACAGAGACTCTTTACCACGTGATCAGCCGTGTCCACGGCTGATCACAATGTAAACAAGAAGAGCCGCTTATCAGCTTTTCCTCACTCGCGTCTGTCAGATGCGAGTAGAGGAGAGCCGATCAGCTGCTCCTCTGACAGGGGGGGTTTGTGCTGATCGATTATCAGCACAGCCCCCCCTGAGGATGCCCACACTAGACCACCAGGGATGCCACCAGACCAACAGGGATGCCCTCCACCAGGTATGCCACCCTAGACCACCAGGGATGCCAATCAGTGCCCACAATGGATGCCAATCAGTGCCCATAAAGGATGCCAATCAGTGCCCACAATGGGCAGCACTGATTGGCAGGCATTGTTGTTTGGCACTAATTGGCATCCATGAGTACAATATAATACAGTTCATCCATGCCCATCCGTGCCACCTATCAGTGCCCATTCATGCCCATCCGTGCCACCTATCAGTGCCCATCTGTGCCACCTATCTGTGCCCATCTGTGCCGCTTATCTGTGCCCATCTGTGCCGCCTATCTGTGCCCATCCGTGCCACCTATCTGTGCCCATCCGTGCCCCCTATCAGTGCCCATCTGTGCCGCCTATCAGTGCCCATCTGTGCCACCTATCAGTGCCCATCCGTGCTGCCTATCAGTGCCCCATCAGTGCTGCATATTAGTGCCCATCAGTATCAGTCAATTCCACCTCATCAGTGCCACCTCATCTGTGCCCATCAGTGCCACCTTATCAGTGCCCATCAGTGCAGCACCATCAGTGCCCATCAGTGAAGGAGAAAACGTTCTTATTTACAAAGTTTTGTAACGGAAACAAAAAAAAACATTTGTTTTTCAAAATTTTCAGTCTTTTTAATTTATTTTAGCACAAAATAAAAATCCCAGAGGTAATCAAATACCACCAAAAGAAAGCTCTTTTTGTGGGAACAAAATTATACAATTTTAGTTTGGGTACAGTGTAGCATGACTGCGCAATTGTCATTCAAAGTGCAACAGCGCTGAAAGCTGAAAATTGGTCTGGGCAGGAAGGTGTATAAGTGCCCTGTATGGAAGGGGTTAAAAACTGCCCTTAGCAAAACACACTACTGTTCTTTTTCTTTTATTTGCACACCAAGATGGTTCTCAGAAAAACTAAATACATTTACTGAAACATAATAGGTAAAGTTTCCTAGGGGAAAAAAAAAACCATTGTGAGAAAATCCAAAATCCATGGTAAATTATTACACCAAAAAGGGGATAAAAGAAGCAGATTGGGCAAATCACTGACAAAGCAGATTTTAAGGCATTCGCTCATCTTTAGCAACAGCTCTGTAAGATTTATTGGTTTAGTCCCTATGGTAAAATTACTTTAGGCAAATAAAAACATAGCAATAAAATTTTAGTTGTTTTGTTTCTGGTGTGTATGCTTCTCGATGAAATCCTGAGCACAGCTGTTGCAGAATGATCGACTCTTCACCTTAAAGCAATGGAGCTTTGAAAGTTCTTTTGCACCTATGGGAGTATTTTTGTTGCCCTTTTCAGAGTCCAGCGGAATATAGGTCTAAAGTTACTGTAAGCTGATTACAATTCCTTAGCAACCTTAATGCTTACATGTGTTTTTATATTGTTCCCAGGTTGCCTTTTTTTCTTATTGTACATCTGTAAATGCTGTTCTTTGTTCGAAAACATCTTTGTGACCCATTCCTGGAAAGGCCTGAACCTGCGTCTCATGAGAAATTAACACTTGCACACTTGTGCGTTTGTCCTTACAAATGCACTCACAGTTTATCTATCTTATCCTATCTATTCTCTATGGGCTAGATTCAGCAACAACATACGGCGGCGTATCTCCAGAATCAAATCTGCGCCGTTGTATCTTTACGCCGATTCTCAAAGGCAGATACGTTTAAAAAATCGGCTTCCTCCGCCGACGTAACTTGAATACGCCGGCGTATAATTGTGTGCAATTTTACGCTGGCCGCTAGGGGCGCTTCCGTAGATTTCAGCCTAGAATGTGCAAATGACATAGATACGCCGATTCACAAACGTACGTGCGCCCGGCGGAATTTTTTTACGCCGTTTGCGTAAGGCTTTTCCGGCGTAACGTTGCTCCTGCTTCTATGAGGCGTATGCAATGTTTAGTATGGACGTTGTTCCCGCGTCGAATTTTGAATTTTTTACGTCGTTTGCGTAAGTCATTCGCGAATAGGGCTGGACGTAATTTACGTTCACGTCGAAACCAATACGTCCTTGTGGCGTACTTTGGAGCAATGCACACTGGGATATGTACACGGACGGCACATGCGGCGTTCATAAAAAACGTTAATCACGTCGGGTCACCAAGAATTAACATAAAACACGCCCCCCTCATCCTCATTTGAATTACGCGCGCTTACGCCGGCCCCATTTACGCTACGCCGCCGTAACTTAGAAGGCAAGTGCTTTGTGAATACAGCACTTGCCTCTCTAACTTACGGCGGCGTAGCGTCAATACGATACGCTACGCTGCCGTAACATTGCGCGCCCCTACCTGAATCTAGCCCTATGTCTCTGTGTTTCTGTCTCACTAGATAGCTCTTAAAATGTATGTATTGATACTAAGGTAGGCTTTTTATTGCAGAACAGCAATGCAATGTCTGTTCTGCAATAAACTACAACTACATGCTTGCTACTACCTGCTTGCTCACTGCAATCCGCAGAATGTAAGCTGTGCTGTTGTCAGCCCAATCAATATGTTCTGGAATGATCAGCTCTTGCGCATGTGCAGGAGTGACGTCCCCCCAAGCTGGCCAAAAACCGTCACACAGATGCCGATGCGGGTAAGGGAACGTTGGAAAGGCGAGTATTGATCACCATAGTTCCACTTTAAGGCTCCATGCACACTGGGCTTAAAAAAAACGTCAGTTCTTTTGGCAGAAAAAAAAGCTCATATAGAGCGTTTTTGTACAGGCGTTTAGGAGTGTTTCGGTTTTTTTTCTGCCACAAAACTCCTTTCAAAAATGCAAACCAGAAGGGAATAATTTCTGCCTCTACAGCCTAGGTTCACACTGCTGCGAATTCAAAATCGCGGTAAAATGCGCGATTTTACCGCGATTTCGCGGCTGCGATTTTGCCGCGATTTCGGCCGCAATTTAATGTAAATCGCGGCCCGAAATCGCAAAAAGTAGTACAGGAACTACTTTTTTAAATCGCAGATGCGGCGTCGCACTGATTAGGACAGTGCCATTGCCGACAATTGCCGCCGATTTGAGATGCGATTTGACATGTCAAATCGCATCTCAAATCGTTCCAAATCGTACCCAGTGTGAACCAGGGCAAACACTGAGCTGAAAATATGCCTCTAAACGTCCTAATGTGCATGGTCACAGAAAAAATGCCAAACGTCTGTAGAAGCCGCGTTTTTTTAAGCCCAGTGTGCATGGACTAGGGTGACCACATTTCCAAACTGCCATTCAGGGACACCCCCCCCCTTCCTAAAAAAAGATAACTTTTTATAAAAAAAATTGTGACCCCCCCCATGGTTTTTACCGGTACATCCTGGGACCTGTAGTTCTTCACTAGTTGGGGGGGGGGGTCGCATCTTCAGCTCTGAGGGGTTCATGGTGGGTCCTGTAGTCCTTCACTTTTGGGGGTCACATTCTCCCCAAAAGTAAAGGACTACAAGTCCCAGCATGAACTCCTAATATCTAAAGATGTGACCCCCCCCCCCCAATTTGAAGGACTACAACACCCAGCATGAAACCCCTGAGATCTAAGGGTGTGATCCCATAGATTTCACAGGTGTATGCTGGGACCTGTAGTTCTTCACTCTTTGGGGGGCAGGGGGTCTCACATCTTCAGCTCTGGGGGGGGGGGTTCATGCTGGGACCTGTAGTCCTTAACTTTGGGGAGGTCACACCCCCCTAAAGTAAAGGACTACAAATCCCAGCATGAACCGATGATATCTAAAGATGTGACCCCCATCCCCCCCAATTTTGAAACTCCCAGCATGAACCCATGAGATCTAAGGGTGTGACCCCATAGATTTCACAGATCTATGCTGGGACCTGTAGTTCTTCACTAGTTTGGGGGGTTGTCACATCTTAAGCTCTGAGGGGTTGATGCTGGGACCTGTGTCAGTTTCATTCCGGGACACTGTATTGTCCCAGAGTGAAGGTGCCTGGGACAGACCTGCAGAATGCGGGACACATGGTCACCCTAGCATGGACCCTAAAAAGGAACTTTAGCTGGGTATGCAAAAGTAAGCAGGTACAAATCCAAATCGTGTTGTACCTAAAAAGGTACTTACCAGCCATGGTACCCTACGCTGTTTTTGTACAACACAAAATCTTTAGCGTTGTCCGACCCCATCATGTT